>NW_027069730.1:388385-438273 GCF_002906115.3 Quercus suber
TTTTTTTTTTTTTAATGATTCCATTATGTCCAGACTTGGATTCTACCAATTGTTTTTCCATTGGATTCTGTAATATATAATCAGATTAAACTTGAATCCTATTAGATCCAAATCAGCTCCAACTTATTGACAGCCCTAATGTCAACTTAGGAGCTTTACTGAATAAACTTAAACCAATCCACTTAAGCACCTAGCCAAGAGGCTAGAGGCGACAAAAAGGTGCTAGCCCGATTAAAGCGAAGAATGAAATTATAAATATAGTTATTATACATACAGAACTTAAATCACATATACCTAATATATTATAATCAGGTGTCTTTTAATTGATTTATGTCTATTAATTGACTTCAAAATAGGCTTAACATGGTTTAGCCTCTAATATATATATATATATATATATATATATATATTTTTTTTTTTTCTTTTTTTTTCATAAATAGGTTTAGGCTCTAATAGTTATTCTAATTGTTAAATTACCAATTATCCCAAAAACTTAAGCTATTAGGAAATAGTGAATTTAATCACTTAACCATAAGTCTAACACTTCCCCTCACTTGTGAGCCTAAACTTCTCCTTAATAAGTGGGGGCCCAACAAGTGGGAATTTAACATTTTAAATAGGAGGTAGAGTAAAGTTAGGGATCGAACTTAGGATCTCCTGCTCTGATTCCATGTTGAATTACCAATTGTCCCAAAAGCTTAAGCTATTAGAAAATGGTGAATTTAATCACTTAATCATAAGTCTAACACTAACTATATATTTAATTACAAGCTTTTAAAAATTAATTAATCAAACTATAAGTTTTACAACAACCTTCTGTAGATTAATTAATCTAAAAATAGGTTTTCTAAACTAATAATCTAAAAATAGGTATTATGACAACCTTCTAAAAAAAATTTACATATATTTTAAATGAGGCTCTCGCCTTCAGGCTTTTTTCGTGGCTTAAGGCGGTTGCCTTGGTTGCCTAGGCTCCAAAGGTGAGCGTCTCACTAAATGAGCCTCGCCTTAGAGCCTTAGCGGTGCCTCACCTCACGCCTCGCCTTAGAGCATTAGCAGTGCCTCACCTTGCCCAAGCGGCTCGCCTTTGACTACCATGAAAGGCATCGAGGGGTGCAAGAAAAACCAAAGGCACTGAATACAAGGACCAGAACCGACCATAATCATCAGTTTTGGTTGGTATTCTCTCCTCCATCAGAACTATCAGTGCTGATATTCAGAAAACCAAAACATTTGGTTCAGTGGTCGGTTTTGTAGGTCAGGAAACCGATATGCTCCAAAACTGACAGAGATGCCCCTTAGATGGGAGATAATGGAGATGAGAGACGGAATCTCAGACACACCAGCATGCTTGGTTTTAAAGGTCAGCCTGCAAAAAGTGAAGGAGAAGGGATTTGGAAGGCAAAGTGATTGAGGGAGATGAGGTTTTGGGCCATTTAACTTGAGACCGTGTTGGTGGGGCTTAATGAGATGGTTTGATTTCCCAAAATTCTAGGCTATGCAAAAAAGAAGACATTAAGAGGCCCATTACTTATGGAAGAAATCAAGCCCACTGTTCTACATAGAAAAGCATTTGAATTTTCAATCCATTTTATCCTTCTTTAAGAACTTTGACCAGAACAAACCAAAACAATGCAACATGAAAATTAAAGAATAGAAAAATAAAAGATAGAGAACCTAGGAGGCAGCACCTATGTCTGGTTAGAGTCAACACCAAGTAAAAGAGGACCTCTAGGAGTTAGCACCTAGGGGCTAGGGTTGGGTGGAGTCAGTACCATACCATTGAGAGAATTTCAAGAGAAATCTGTATTCATCATCAAAAGAATATGTTGAGCCCATTCAAGCCCCTCTTGCTGCTTATCTTAGCTTCAAAGGTACTCAATCTACCACTACCAACAAAATCAACCAATGAACTGATATTCCATCAATTTCAGTTGATTTGATTTTTTAATCTGCCAGCCAGTGATCAGTTTCTAAATTTTAGAAACTGATGATGTTGGTTCAGTGGAACAAATTCCTCAACACCAACCGAATTACACTCGTAATAGTGATGCTTCAATAAACAAAGCATCATCTTCCTTCAACTTTCAAAACTGACAAACACATCAAGCAGTCTAGGGAATCAATTTTTTTTTTTTTTTTTTATGAATGAGATTTTGGCAAGCTACTGTTTGTGGTTCTAATAAAATTTTAAAATCACCCCCCCCCCCCAAAAAAAGAAAAAAGGTGAATGATGGAAAGCTCCAATGGCACAAATTCTAATGAAGACAAATTTAACTCTATTTGAGATGAGGGGGAAAATAAATCTCTCCTCACTGTATAAAGTACAAAAGCTGACAAAAATTTTAGCAAAAGAACAAATAAAGTAAGCAAAGAGTGTTATGATGATGTAATGTGAAAGATCATGCTGAGATCTCTTTTTTTGTAATCCTCGATATGCTTTGTGCTTCTTTGCATAAAGTAGTTTTTTGAATATACATCTTTCTCACTTTTCAAAAAAAAAAAAGAAAAAAGATCAGGCTGAGATGATATCTATTTTTAAATTCAGACAAGAATGAGCCATTTGAAATGTAATGAAAATCATTATTGTTTCCAAAAGGAAGGTAAAAGGTCTAAAATTTTCCCTTTCCAATGGCATTGCCTAAACCTCTCTAACAAATGATGTACCGTGTAAGATCATGCTGAGACACTATCTATTTCAAAACTCAAACAAGAATGAGCCATTTGAAATCCAATGAAAGTAATCGTTTCCAGAAGGAAGGTAAAAGGTCTGAAATTTTCCATTTCAAATGTCATTGAATAAACCTCTCTAACAAATTATTCATAACTATAGATAATGTCAATCTTAGTAGAAGGAAGTGTCATTTGGGTTGGAGCTTGTTGGCATGAGAGCCTATGTTAAATGATTTCAAATATGAAAGTCTAACAAAAGCATGTGTCAACAATGGGATTTGTGTTTTTTCAATAGAAACCAACAAGATATCAGATGCTAGGAGGGGAACTACAATTGCAACATCAACTAAATCTAAGAAGTTTTGGTGAAGCTCACACCCGCCTGTTAAGTAAATAGTGGAAGATATCGTTTCCCCACACACTAATCCCATAGTTCAAGCAAGAAAATTTTCTCAATTTGAGGACCCCCTTAGGAGAAGTAACCTCCTTTCCACATTGTTTCATATTGCATTCTCTTTTTTAAGAGCTACAATAATGGGGGAGGGGAGATTTGAACCCTAGACGTCTCCATCGGAAACACTAGGAGGTGCTAGTTGAGCTACAAGGCCCTTGACTTGCATTCTTGCAGCATATTGCAAAATTATTGAATGAACTATAAAGAACTAAAACGCAAATCATATATTTAACAAACCTATTCTCTCAAACAAATAGTTTTTGCATGAATCAGTAGTAATGAAATAGACTAGAAAGTTAAACTTATATCTAGGAATGAAACACTCCAAGCCAAAATAATGTATGACTAACACGTTTTCTTATACTTTCATTATTAAGTGATGCTCCCACTAAAATATTTCAATTTCTTCCTCTTATATTATCACTATTAAGGGAATGCTGCCGCTAAAACATTTCATATTCTTCCATAAACATTCCAATGACTCAAACGATAACTGCCGAACTTTTTTTTTTTTTTTTTTTTTGAGAAAAGTGGCTGTTAGCAAATCATCAAAACCAACAAGACATAAAGATTGAATAAAGGCATTGACAACCAACCTGTTTAAGAAACTCCTCATGCCAATTATCAAGAGTATCAAACGACTTCATGACGTTAACGTCATAAGCTAGAACACAGCAATCTGCGCCTCTATAAAACGCAACTCCAAGACTTTGAAACCGCTCTTGGCCTGCGGTGTCCCATATCTACCAACCAACATGAACCCACAATGATATCAGACATTAAACATTAATCCCCCATTAAAAAAAAAAAAAAAAAACTAAAGTTCCAATATAATTAAGCCCAAATACCATTTACCCACTTGTAGAGTGACGAGCCTGTCATCAATTTGGAGCTCTTTCGTGACGAAATCGGCACCAATTGTAGCTTTATACTGCTGACTAAATTTCTTATGCACATATCTAACAGCTAGTTAAAGATGCACAACTACAAATACTACCCGATAATAATTTCTTAACCATATTAACAAACGGCTCAGCTACAACACACTATATATTCCAAATTTAATCAGCCAAATTAGCAACCAGAACCATTTAAGGAAACCAACCGAAAAAAATAAATAAATAAATACTATAAATCGCTTAAATATTGAAATACATATATGATAATCTCACAGATCAATGAGTTGAAAGTTGAAAGGATACTGATTCATCAACGAAGTCTTGCCGACCCTGAAATCCAAAAACTAAAAAGAATTAATATATAAATATAAATAATAATAATAATAATGTGTAAAAGAAAGAAAAAGCAAAGTACGTACCCACTGTCGCCGAGAACGATGACCTTGAGCAAGGTACGCCTACGCACTGACATGGCGATTTGATTTCAGAATTTTTGAAATCTAGTAAGCTTCTTTATATATATATATATATGTTTTATAATTTGTGCGAGTAGACAAGTTTTTTTTTTTTTTTTTGGTGAAAGCGAGTAGACAAGTTCTTTTTTATAGAGAGTGGATGAATTTAAAAGGGAACAACGAATGAATAAAGCGAAATAAAAGGATGTTTCCTTTGCTTTTGTAGTTTTGTCGTGTAACTTTTACAATCGATTAATTGAGAGTTCGAGTTTTGGGGGTAATTCATGATTGTAATGTAATGTTATGATGATTTGTTGTCTACAGACACTTGGAATACTGATATTGCACTCTTTTTCTTTTTCTTTTTCTTTTTTTACTTTTTTTGTGGGAATGGCACTACCTATTTTATTGTTTTTTTTAACAAACTGTAGATAAGGCCAATTCTTATTAATTCCATCAATTTTTTACAATCATCGTATTAGCAGTTTATAACTGTATTCTTTTCCTATTTTTTCTAGAAGAATGTTAAAGTTAAACTATTTTGCAACAGTTTTATAGACTATTATTATGGCAAATTTTTACTAAGTCTATTATTGACATTATTTTTTTTTGTATTTTTTTTTTTTTACAACTAACATCACTTTCTTAAACATTAATAATCATTTATCATATCAGCCTGTAAAATATTTTATAAAAGAATTTGTAACCCTAGTATTTTCTCATTTTCTAATATAGGCAATGCAAACAACGACGACATCATGCAGAGAGGAAGGTTCTTGTAAACATGCATCCCAAAATTCCCAACTTCATTCTCAAAAAACAAACCTTCATTTATCTCATCTAGGGAATTCGGCATTCCCAAGTCCCAACAACCCTTTCTTGACCCAGCGCTGGAATTATTTGGGCTTAGCACCGGCCCAAATGTCTTCTTAAAGCCTAGATTATTCCTCAACAATGCTCACCATATCTGCAGATTTTTTGCATAGGCCACAAAAAACTACTTCGGTGTTGTCTCTAGTGGGCTTTGGAATTGAGCCCACAACTAAAGGCCCAACTTGCTGGGTAAATTCCACGTGGCGCTCACTTTATCTTAAGAAAAGTAGGGCGTGCATTTAGCATTAGTTTATTTAATTTTTTATTGATTTTTTTTTTTTGGGTTAAAAATGTACTAAAATATCTTATACTTTAAAAAAGTGATAAAAATTGAGAATTCAAAAAACTATACATAAAAACTAAAAAGTTGTCAAATAAAACTATAGGGAATGCCTTTTTAAGCTAGTATTTAGCGGAAAATCTTGTATGAGATGGTCTCATGAGACCGTCCCAAGAGATAATTTTCATGTTTAGCTTATTTTCTACACTATTTGCAAATACCACATGGATCCCCAAGAAAGAAGTTTATTTCAAGTTTCAGCTAGCTTATTTCTACTACTATTGCGAGTCCCACTTAGCTTGTTTTTGTTCAAAAAGTCACTACTTTGCAAGTTCCACTCTAGGCATAAGGGAGTACATCTCGGTCTTTGGGGTGGACCGTGGCGGAGGGTGAAAAATGAAGTCGCCACCTAAATTAGGTCTAGAAACCATATTGGGCCTTTTGGGCCAATCACTTACATGCATAAGTCTGCATACCAAATTATGGATTCGGAGTTGGGGTACAACTTGGAAAGGTGTTAGGCATTCAAGACTGTCCGGTTTGTGGACCGGCCTCCATTATGTGTTGCTAGGCCATATTTAGATAAAGAAGTTATTAAAAAAACAATAATCCTTAACCTAAACATAGATCACTTAAGGAAAATAAAACATACAATATATTAAAGACCGCATCACATTATAAAAGGAAACAAATAAAACACAATCAAACAAATATATTAAAAAAATGAAAATATAACAAATAAACAAACATAAAAGGAAAAATATCACGTATAAACCAAACATGAAAAATAATTAAACATAATTAACTAACCTAAACAAATTCAGACAGAATCAAAGAACATGTGAAAAACGATTAAAATAATAAAAATAAGATTTTGCCCTAATCTGGATTCAAGGTGCGTACGCATACTCAACTATGCGTACGCATGGTCAAAACCATGCGCATGCATACTGATGATGTATACGCATCCTTTAACATAGAACTGAAAATTCAAATTTTTATTAATTTAATCATTTAAAGATATTAAAACAGAAATCAAATAAGTATATTAGAACCCTAAACACTAAACTAGCACAAAGAAAATAACACAAAACATCAACATAAACAAATAAACATAAAACAAAACAAATAGCAAACTAAACTAACATAAAATAAATAATCATGTTAAATTTTACATAAAACCAAAATAATAAAACAAGAACAACAAAAAGCAAAATATAATCAACCCAAAATCATATTAACACGTATCAAAAGAATTAAGGTCAATAAACAAATCAAATAAAACAAATATAAAAACTATGTTAAGAAACTTAAGTGAATCCTATGAAATAAAGAAAGAATTCACGAGAAGAACACTCGTCTTGCTTAGGATTATGATTTTGAGATTATTTAACTGGCCCGTCAGTGCCTACAACATAAAGATTAGATTAAGGGAGCAAAGGAATTAAAGAAAACAGTAGTTTTTAGAAATCACAACCCAAGAACAAAGTTTAATTGAAAAAGTTTTTTGAGAAATCAAATTAGAACATTAGTTTCTGTCTTAGAACTAACGAAAGAGAGGTTTTGAATCTGTAAAAAACGTGCTAAGGGGCTGTCCTAGAGTTTTAAAAAGGGAAAATAGGATTTTAGAGAATATGGAGGCCAAAAAATAACTCTCTCTAGTTAGGGTTTTGATTGGAGACATAAGATGAGTATTTATAAGTTAAAATTATGGTTTTTAAGGCTTTTTAGAGGTCTCTGAATGTTCCCAAGGTCTAGGGGTTGGCCCACATAAAAGAATGATGTTATGGGCCCCTGAAATTGAAGTTCTAGGCTTCTAGATATGACCCTACATATGCATGGTCGGGGCATGCGTACGCATGCATGATTCATGCATATGCATGCGCCCCCAAAAACCCTACCTAATATGACAACTTTGATGGCTAAACTTCAAACAACCATAAATTACTCAATATAAATACAAATTAGGCAAAATTTGTGTTCAAATCACTGCCTAGGATGTCAACTTTCCAATAAAATAAGCTCACTAAAAAATTCTGTGTGTATAAAAAGTTATGGTCAAAATAATGAGTAAATATCATTTTTCAGTAGTGATTTTAAAGCAATTTGAGCACTTTTGAGTTGTGATTACTTCCAAACTATTGTGAACTCTTTAATTACCCTTGATTGGCATATGTCAAGCTCATCATTGGGGTCGAGGACCAAAATTGATTAATGGGGTATAAATTGAGGTGTCTACACCCACTCCTTGGTTTTTGCTCACCTTTTTGTTTATTACTGATCCCACTCTTTATTTTATTTTTATTTTTACTATAGTAATTTTAACCCAAAAGAAATCAACTTTATAGATAGATAAGTTATTTCTAAACGAACACTTTTAGTTTTAGCTTCCTTTTTTTCTCCTACTCTTTGTGGGTCTCACATGGGTCTTGCAATAAAGGAGATTTTTTTCTTTCTTTTTTTTGGTTGCTTTAGTAGTGTAGACATCCTATTTTTTTTCTAGCCTATACTTGGTGTCCCTAGTCTCAATGACAAAACTCAAATTTTTACCAAAATGATCAACACCGTGTCTTAAAGCCCAACAAATAACCCTAAAAAAGGCCCGGGTCCATTTGTAAATACTAAATTTCAAATTTGAAAATCAAACAATCAAGATAGTTTCACAAATGAATATTTGTATTGATGAATGAGTAGGTATAGTTCCCTAAAATTAAATCCTATTGCAACATAATACTCCTCTAATTTGATCTCGTTGAAAAATATTTGATTCAAGTATAATATTGATTTGAACATCAAATGGTCCTCAATTTGATTGGGAAACATATCGAAAGATCTTTGAAACAGAATTACAATGAATCTCTAATTGTGTGTTTGTTAGGAATCCTTCGTTCTTTGCATTCTTCGTGTGTTCTTTGAATGTTCTTTGTCTTTGAAGATTGTAATGGAAGTTCCTTAAGACTTTGGAGGCTTGAATCCATAAATCTTCACTAACTTGTAATCTCTTTAAGTTTTTGAAAGCTTTTGAATTTGATTCCAGTGCACTTTAAGAACTAGGAAGATGACTTGAATGATTTCTCTTCGAATGTTTTTGTATTCGAGTGTTCAAGTTCTTAAAAGCTTTGGAACTTGATTCTGGCAAAGCTTCCAGTCTTTTGAATGTGCTCTCACAACACCGAGGAGGACCTATATTTATAATAGTCTTGGGGAGGTCTGACGACACACGATTGACTATCATTGATGATACGTATTGTAATTAAAATGGAGGGATTTAATGTCTTGTTTTCCAAGGAACACATGACATTATTTGTTAGCCAAAGTGTCTTAATTTAAAACAACGCTTGGCATCATTTAATTAGATTGCTTATGTCATTAAATTAAAATGGTTACTTGTGATTGGCTCCTGGGTATTCTTTTTAATTCTTATTCAATGACACTTGGAATATTTCCATTGGTCTTGTTGATATCATATGCTGTCCAGCCCAGATTAACGTTTCAAAATAATGTTTAAAACTCGAAAAAAGGGTGAAAATCATGATTTCTGAAAGCCGAAAGTGGGGAATAAATTAAAGCAACACAATTGACCCGAATCAAACAATGAAGCAAAAATCCAAAATCAATTTAGCCATTTATGGCGAGAACTAAGACCAAAAACCCTAATCGAGGATGGTAAAAAAATTGACTTTTTTATCCAACTAACCGATTGGGATAAATTTTGGACCATCTTGTAATTCATATTTTTCCCTTCAAAACAATAGTTCACGGGACAAAATTGGATGAGATATCAATAAAATTCCGAAACCCTTATTAAATGTTTCACTTTTTTCAGGTTAAAAGGAGCTGTTTTAGGGCCATTTTCGCGCAAAAAACTATACCAACTCAGCACCAATTGGAGTAATATGCCTGAACAAAATTGAAGTATGATGTCTCAAATGCCTTCCATAAAAAGGGCTTGACAATATCCACCACAGATTGAGAGAAATGAATTTTCCAAAGAAAAGTGATATGGAATTTCCTACACTACATCACCTCCCTTCCAAATGCGATATCTTAGCGACCATAACTCCAAATTGAATGAGGTTAGAGCCTGTGAAAACTAGACATCCATACCTTTCTGGGAAAACCAAATTTGAAGAAATCAAAGCTCAACTATTATTAGTGCTTTAACAAAACATGCAACATTTTTGGTCACATCAAGAGTGCAATTTTTTAATCCTCTTTTATTTATTTATTTAGAGAGTGCTCTTTTTAATCTTAAGAGGAATAGGACTAGGTTAACAGGATTAATAAGAAATATCATCTTCTTAATGAAGTTTGTAGCCTAACTTTATTATTATTAATATTATTATTATTATTATTTTAATCCTAGCAGGAATTGGACTGGGTTAATGAGAATAGGACTAGGACTACGCTATTTGAGTATGAACCCAAATATATCACCATGGTCAAATCCTTCAATCACACTCATACATATATATACATATATATATATATATATGTTCTTAACATACATGTCAATTTTCATGTCAATCGGATGCAATTTAAGCAACTGTTTAATAACCTGGTGTAACTTTAAACAATATTATACCATCCAATAACATGTTATTAAATTCATATTTTGAAAATCTAGCCGTTTAATTGCATGTTTTATATGTTTCTTAACATACATGCCAATTTTCATGCCAATCGGGTGTAATTTACCACTTGATCCATAAACTCATCTTTTATACATTATTTTAAACTATAAAAAACTTAAATTTAAACAATTGATTGATAATATAGCTATTGATCTTTGATTATCTTTAAATTTTGTAAGCACAAAGAATATATGAAGGTAATATAATCTAGTGATAGATTTATCAGAGTTCATATCTAGTTAAAAACATATTGGATGGTGTAAATTGAAACCAACTTTATATATATCTATATATATATATAATTTAGCATTAAAAACATGGTTTTTAAAATTGAATTGAATCAAGGTCGAATTGGGGTAATTGGAAAGTAACCACCAATCTAGTTTTTAAAACCCAAACAACTGTAAAACATTTTTTCCTTTGAATCTTTTTAATTTTTAGTGAAGATTGTTAATTTATATATATATATATATATATAATTTATTATATTTATTTCATATTTATTTTTTTTTCCTTTGAATCTTTTTAATTTTTAGTGAAGATTGTTAATTTATATATATATATATATATATAATTTATTATATTTATTTCATATTTATTAAGAATTACGTTATCATGGTTTGACCTCATTTGAAACTCAGTCTAACCTTTAAAACCTTAAAGGCTTAAACCTCTTTCATTTATAGTTCTTTGAACGATTTTATTTTTAAAACCACAATTAAAAGTCCAATTTACTTATAAACAATTTGTTTTGGAGAGGGATAAATTGATCTTTCAGTACTTCATTTTGTCATACTTATCACCAAAACACATGACATGAGGGACATTGAAACAAAGTTATAACTTTGGAAGATTAATTGTTCATTTTGATATTTCTAGGGGGGTAAAGTTTAAAAGTGGGTGTAGTTTAGGGTGGAAAAGTGCAAGTTCTCCTATTGTTAATCACCATTAAACCCTTCTTTTTTGTATTAAGGCTTCAAAGATTGTTGGGAATTTGCATTCGAATCTAAAAAGAAAAGTAAGGGTGGACGTTTCCAAATTCGTGTTTCATGATTTTTGCGGAATCATTAATGCACTTGGCACCAAACCGATTTGAATTCACCAATTTGTCTTGCATGTCGTCATGTCACTAGTTAGGGGTTCTACCTCTCTTTTATGGCCTATTTGGATGTTTAAAAAAGGAGGGGAAGAAGAGTAGAGGGAGGGAGAGTAATTCAATTACCTTGTTTGAAAGTTTTTTAAGAAATGAGAGGGAGGGGTTTCAACTACCTCTAACCCCTCATTTTTAATTCCCCCAAATTGGAGAGATTTGGAGAGAGAGTAAAATAGATAAATTATTGACTAAATGAATTCTCCAATTTACCCTTTCTAAATTAAAAAAATTACAAACTGATTATATAAATAATCTTTGTTTGTTTCCTGAGAAAATTTAAGGTGAATGAAAAAAAAAAAATTGAATATCATTGTTGTTTAGCTTTCTCAGCTTCATCACCTTTTCACCAATTCTCTTTGTGCTGTTGCAGATGTTAGATTCAGAAGAATTTCACTGCACATTGGCTTCTTCTCAAACCCGCTGAAAGAAACACAAACACATTTTACAATTTTATTTTTATTTATTTTTATTTATTTTTTATAAAAAAAGCACAATCCGTAATCACCACACTCTCGACTCTCCTTACCGTCCCTTCCCATCTTATCAACGACTCACATTGACCTTCGCCAAGTCACGCTGATCAAGTATCTTAGCCATCGCTCTCTCTTTCTCTCTCAACCATCTAGTAAGCACAGTTTTCAACGCACAATCCAAAGCATCGGAGTAAGGTGGCTCAGCCCCTAGCTCCACCTTCATATTCATCACAGGCATCGGAGCCAAGAAGGTGTGCCGAGCTTGTGGCGAGGCTCGGGTCTAACTATAAACCGAGCCATGCTGGTCACGGTTTCGCAGCTAGCTTCGCACGATCAGATCATGGAGATTATATTGGAAAAAGGAGTGATGAGAGACGGGCTCGGGACCCACTTGACGGCGAGCTTCGCGGCGAGGTTTGTGGCGATGATGGCATCGAACCCAGTCGACGTGATAAGGACCTGAGTGATGAATATGAACGAGGAGCTAGGGGCTGAGCCACCTTACTCTGGTTCTTTGGATTGTGCATTGAAAATGAAAATTGTGCTTTGTACTTTATTTTGTTTTATTTTTATTTTATTTATGCTTCTCCAAAAACAAAAAAAAAAAAAGAAAAAAAAATTCAATAACATATTCTAAGATTTGGACTAATGATAATCAGGTTCAAGACTTTATAAAATTGATAAATTAATCATAGACCAATGTCGTTATTCAAAAAAAAATCATAGACCAATATTGCAAGTCCATTTTCAAATAGGAGTAAATATGTGTATTTAAATCATTTCCTCCTCTCCATCCTAATTTTTAAAACATCCAAATAAAAGGAAGGGTTAATTATTCCATTCTCCCTTATTAATTTTAAAAATATCCAAATAAGGTAGAGGAGAGTCATTCTCTTCTACTCTCCTCCCCTCTACTCCCTTCTACTTCCCACTACTCTCCTCCCTCTCTAAACTTCCAAACAAGCCATTATATTTTTCCGCCAAGATATCTTCACCACTGCATGCTTTTCCTGACACTACCAATGCATTAAAGCAAATCCCTTTATCATTTTTTTCTTTACATAATCTACTTTGCCACCCTGTTAGAGTTGTACAATTCCCCCTGTTGTCGATGTTAACAATGTGTGTGATTTCTATTAATTTCCTTTAGTCTGCCCTAAGCCGTATTATGCACTCTTCTTTTGCCCTTTTGAGATAATGACATTCCGACGACGACCACCACCCTTCAATTCTGTAACCATTAGATAATACCCAAACCAGTTTGAGTTTCTTTGAAAAGTAAATGCGTTATCATCTTTTCTTATCGTTGCAAATTGTTTTGGATTCACATCTGACACCACTTCTTCTAAGTTATGCAACAACCACTTTATAGTTTTCTTACCCATAAACATGGAGTTCGTATAACCATTTCTTCACTTATTATTTTTTAAGAATAAAAACCTTCCTCCTCTTTTAGAGACATCGTGGATAATAAACCCCTTAACTTTTATGTTATTGCAAAAAAAGGTTAAATTGGTGGAAAAAAATAGTGAAGGGGTTTTACTGTTGTAAGAGCATTCACAGCAGTGAATCTAAAATTTTAGCTATTTAGCTATACAAAAAATCACTTTATCTATTTTACCTACACATATGCTACAGCAGTGGATCTATTTTAGCTTTTAACCCAATAAAATAATATTTCCACTACAATAAAATAATATTTCCACAACAATAAAATAATATATATTCTACAATAAACATTAATCACAACCACACACACAACCACCACCACCACCACCACCACAGCCCATAACAAAGAAAAAAAAATCAACCAAGCCCACACCCACCCGACCCACCAAGCGACACCCACACCACAGCAATCAAATTCACGCAATGCAAAAAAAAAAAAAAAACTCAAAGCTTGGATCGATGGAAAACCAAAGTAATGGGCAGAGGAAGGTAGCGGCGACTTCAATGATGAAACCTAGAGCTTGGATCGATGAATGAAACCCACGAAATCCAAAGAAACCCGGGCTTGTCGGCGTTGGGTGAGCATTGAGATGAAGGTGTGGGTTGGAGGCGTGGATCAGCGGCTTGGGGCTTGGGTTGGCTTGGTCTGATTGGCGGAAGAGAAGTGGGTCTGATTGGCAAGATGGGTTTGTTGGCGGAATGGGTGGGGAGATTGACGAGATGGGTCGGCGCCGGTGATGGGTCGAAGTTGGCTGGCGGCTGGGCTGTGAGATCGGGATGGCAGTGGAGGAAGAAGAGAGAAGATGAGGAACGTGGAGGAAGAAAGAAGGGAAGCTGGACTCATTTGCAATTCAGAGCAGATTAAAAGAAAGAAAAAAAATAATATTTTAATATAGCTGATGAGTAAAAAATTGTTTTTTTTTTTTTTTTGGTTTAGCTCTCAGCTACAGTGCGCATCTATAGATAGATGTGCACTGTAGCAATTAAACTAAAAATTATAAGTATTGCTCCACTACTGCATGGTCTTTTTGGTGTTTTGGTGGAGCTAAAATAGCAATATAGCTATTTAGCTCCACTGCTGCAAATGCTCTAATATCAAAGTTTATGTCCTAAAGTGGCAAAAGAGAAAGTTAATACTACAATATGAAAAATTATGTACTAAATTGGCCAATATAGAAGTTCCCCCTTAAAAATAAAAAAACACTATAGGAGTTAATAAATTGCTATAGCCTATGGGATATTTTTTTTTGGATAACCTATCGGATTTTAATTACAAGGGAAATTTGTAAATTTTTTGAAAAAAAACTATGATTTTTTGTCTTTTTTTTTTTTTTTGAGTAAACAATAATATTTAGGGATCTATTTATTTTGTTGAAACTAGAATTTTTTTTGTTAAAAGTATTATAAATAAATGTAAAAGTTAGTTGAAATAGTACATCAAGACTCATGAATAATACAAAAAAGTATAGTTGGATCTATAAATAGTAGCAATAATAAGCTAAATAGTAAAATAAGTTGATAAAAATAATCTTTGTCAAACAGATACTTATTAAAACACACACGAAAATAGTAATACTAGTATTTTAAATCGGATTTATAATACATTATTTAACGAGAGTACAACTAAAATTATTTTTTGTAGTTATAGACTGAGATTATTATTATTATTTTTTGAAAATGTTATAGATTGAGATTATAAAATGTTGAAACTATTTTTTGTCTTCCTAGGAAGGGAAAAAAAACCTCCTACACCCTTTCTTATATCTTTTTCCAAAACTATATATATATATATATATACACACATATATAGCTTACTTTTTTTTTTTGATAAATATATATAGCTTACTTTGTTGATTTTGAAAAAGTGATACCACATCAAAAAAAGAAAAAAGAAAAAGAAAGAAGAAGAAAGAGATACCAGTACCACATGAGTGAGTCACAAGACCGACAGAAGTAAGAAGCTCCCTTAATTTAGGTTTTAACGTAATTCAAAATAAAAAAGAAATAAACTTTGTCCAGCAAACCGGCGCACTGACAAGCAAGCACTGTTCCGGTGACCGATAGTTTCGGTTCACGGAGGTTTTAGCAAGTGTCGTGTCTTTCAAATTTATCAAATCAAATAATGTCTTCCACCACCACGGTACTCTTTTTATTTTTTTATTTTTTTTTTGAATCTTCAATTATTATTTATTATATATATGCCTCTGTCACTGTGTTTTTCGGTTTCGTCTTTTACCATAATTTTGGTTTTCTTTTCAGGACAAACCAATGGACTCCGACAACGTAATTGTCGATGATAAGTACAACATTGAAGCCGCAGAAATTATTGCCAATGAGGCTCAGGTAAACCCTTTTGATTTTTGATGAGGGCTTTTTGAATTTTGCACAATTTGTTTATGTGTGTGTGTCTGTCTGTCTTTAGCATTTGCCTATTACCGAGGCGGCGCCGTTATACGAGCAACTTCTAACACTGTTTCCCACCGCTGTGAGTTCCTCTGTCACCCTTCTTTTTGTATAATAATATTAATCTCACTTCAATTACCTATCAAAAAAAAAAAAAAATTCTGGTCCCCAAACTTTAACACATGAGTGATTATAGGTACTGAGTTTAAAATGATCGCGTTTGGTTATCTAGATGACATGGCCAAACTAATAATCGATACATCATCACTGAATACGAGTTGTTTAGGGGCTAAAATCAATCACTTTAAGTAATTTAGGGACTAAAAGCGATCACTTTAAGTTATGTAGGGATTAAAATTGATCATTTAAGTTATTTAGCTATTAAAATCGATCACTTTAAGTAATTTAGGGACTAAAAGTGATCACTTCCAAGTTATTTAAGGGCTAAAATCGTTCTCTTTTAAGTTTTTTGTGATTACTTTAAACTTTAGGGACTGAAATTGCTCATGAGCTAAACTTTAGGGACCAAGAGTGTATTTTGGCCAATTTTTCATTACAATGTTTGGACTGTTATGATTTTGCTGAACTGTAAATGCGTCTCTGAGGACATTGTATGGACTTCCATAGATCATGGTCATCTTTTCTATTTTTATTTTATTTTCAGCCTTTATTTTTCTTTGTATATTCTGTTATGCAGTGGGTATCTTGTATTTCAAGAGTGTCATCATGCATGATTTAGCTAGTTCTAAAAATGGTATTGGGCATAGGAATTGCTTTTTTAGGAATAAGAAGTAAAGTGCATACTATTTCTAGTAGGAGGTTTATGACTTGTGAGAGTGGTCATTATATGAGCTGTTGCTGATATTTTGATATTGTAGTAGATTTAGAAGATAAAGTTTTGATGATGAGCTATTGCAGTTGAGTTGTGCGAAATTAAAATGCTAGAGACTGGTTCTGCACGCTTAAATTAAACCACTTGTAAAAAGAATCTTCCAAACAAGCTTAGATGCTAGAATTTGGGTAGTCTACTGTAAAAATGAAGGAGAGTCTACAACTAGATGGTAAGAATAAGGAAAGATCATGACTTGGATGCAATGATGGCGCTGTCTAACTATAATCATAATGCTGAATTTCTTGAGCTAATAATTTTCCAACTAGCTGGTTGTTGAGTTGAGGACTTGCATGGTTCCAATAAAGGAGGTAGGAGGAAGCCAATTGAGATATAGGGGGAGAGAAATTAGAGAAGAAGAGTACATAAGAGCAAGAAAATAAGCAATTAGATGTAATTATCATTCTTTGGTTGAATATAAGGCCATGAAAGAGGTTTATAAGGAATCCCTTCTTCATGTTTGGTATTTTGTGGGGGTAGTAGATGAGAGGATTTTTGAATTTGTGAGCTTTGTAAACATCATCATTGTAACCCAAGAAGTTGCTTTGAGGCTTCTCAAAGAATTTATTTAGCAGATGACAGTTCCCTTTCAATCTTGTTTTGGCGCTTGATGTGCTTCGTATAATTCTTCGTATGGTAATGTCACTTATTGTTATAGGTTGGCTTATGATTTTAGTTATTTAATATTTTTATGATCACTGTGCCAATGAGCTCTAGCTCAAATGGTACCTCCTTCTGACATTATAAAACGGGTAGAGGATGAGGTTGTTGGTTCAAGACCCACTAATTGCGTGTATAACCTACCATTAAACAAAATGTTTTTGATGGCATTGTTTGAGGCAGGATGAAATTGAGTCTCACTCTCAACCTAGAGGAACTTCAGTTCTGAGATTAACATGTTTAAACATGTATTAGCTAGTAATATTTTTGGAGCGAATAATCTTTATAATATTTCCTTGCACAAGTTGAAGGCTACTTCACCCAAAGTTACTGTAAAGGCTGTACTAATTTAGATGACATAGAGAGAATGGAGAAGAGATTAGCAGGTTGGAAGAGACTATATTTATCTAAAGGGGGTAAAGTGACACTTATTAAAAGCTCTCTCTCGTCTTTACCTACGTACTTCCTTTCTCTTCTTCCTTTACCGGGTAAGATGGCTAAGCGTATGGAGAAATTACAAAGAGATTTCCTGTGGAATGGGATTGGTGGTGAACCTAAAATACATCTAGTTAAATGGGCCAAGGTTTGTAAGCCGGTGCAGGTTGGGGGGTTGGGTATAAGACGTTTGGGTAGCTTTAATTCCGCTTTGCTAGGTAAATGGTTGTGGAGGTATGGCATGGAGACTGATACTCTATGGAGGAGGATTATAGAGGCAAAATATGGGAATATTTGGGGAGGTTGGTGTACGAAAAAGGTGACAAGTCCTTATGGGGTCAGCCTGTGGAGATACATTAGAAGTGGCTGGTTGAACTTCTCTAAGCTCCTTGTTTATGATGTGGGGGATGGTACTAGAGTGAAATTTTGGAAGCATGTGTGGTGTGGGGAGTGTTCTCTCCAAGAGGCTTTTCCAGAGCTTTATTGTCTTAGTAGGTCAAAGGATTCCTCGGTGGCGGAAGTTATGGGTGGGTCTGCTGGGAGACTTCACTGGAATGTGCAGTTTCGTCGTCCACCACAAGATTGGGAAGAGGAAGCCTTTGATCAGTTTATGAGGTTGGTCTATTCTTGACAGTACGAGGTTTTGGCCCAGATAAAGTTTGTTGGAAGCCGGCAAGGAACAGAGGTTTTGAGGTTAGAGGATATTATAGTTCCTTCTTCCCCCTACTCCTGTTTCTTTCCCTTGGAAAATGATATGGCAGTCGAAGGTTCCTCCAAGGGTGGCTTTCTTTTCTTGGTCTGCTGCCTTAGGTAAGATCTTAACAACAGACAACCTTCGTAAAAGACGTGTGATAGTGCTTGACTGGTGCTATATGTGTAAAAGATGTGGTGAGTCGGTAGATCATCTTCTACTTCATTGCCCCGTAGCTTGGGAGTTGTGGTCTTTGGTTTTTTGCCTGTTTGGTATCCAATGGGTTATGCCTCATCATGTTCTTGAGTTGTTTGAGGCTTGGCAAGGAAAATTTGCTTGCCATCGTCATTTTGATGTTTGGAGATTAGTGCCTCATTGCTTGATTTGGTGCATTTGGCGTGAAAGGAATGCTAGAAGTTTTGAGGGTAGTGAAAGATCTTTGCTAGAGATTAAGTCTTTTTTCTTGCACACTCTCTTTGAGTGGAGTGTGGTCTTATCTCATTTCTCTTGTTCTTCTTTTTCTAGTTTTCTTGATCGTTGTACCTTTGTGTTATGATTTGTGCCCCCATAGTACATCCCCAATGTACTCGGTTTGGCACTTTTTCTATTATTAATAATATTCTTACGTTATTTATCAAAAAAAAAAAAATTTAGATGACATTACAACACACTTATCTTGTAGGCTATTAGACTCTTATCATGGAGGGCACGTATAGTAGTAGACATGTCATATTAAAATTTCCAATTAATTTTTAAATTGACAATTTGTTGACTCTTGAACTCCAAGGTCTGCAGCCTGATCAAGTGACTTTATCCATATTAAATTTGATTGTCTCATCCATATATTGGAAATAGGTCTTTATCCTCGTTGGAGAAGTTTGGTGGCATAGATGATAGATTGCTTAATTTATTAACTGTTCAAAAAAAAAAGATTGCTGAAGTTATCACCTCTTTATCTCCAGGCAAAATATTGGAAACAATATGTTGAGGCACACATGGCTGTGAATAATGATGATGCTACAAAACAGCTATTTAGCCGTTGTTTATTAAACTGCCTTCAAATACCTCTCTGGTATGTTACCTATTTTACATTCATATGGCACTGGTTGACGAATTGAGTTGGTGCAGATTTTTAGATATTTGTTAATTAAAAAAAAAAAAAAAGTTTAGGTATATGTTATGGTAAATGAGGATTATGATTTTGGTTCTTTAAAGGTTAATATTTTTATGAAAATTATTATGCTTTATTTTAGAATCTTGTAATGGCCACCTCCAATTTTGCAGTCTCGCGTAATTTCCGCTCTCCTTAACTCCACTATGCTGTTGACATCCAACATTGCTTCCTCTCTATTTTAAGTTTTTTTTTTTTTTTTAATTATTTATTATTTTATTTATTTTATTTTATTTTAAATTTATTATTATTTTTATGATAAGTATTGATTTTATATTAATAGAAAAGATTACTTCTTGCTCATGATATTATTTTAAGTTGCTGGGCAGTTCAGCTCATATCTAATCTTGTTATATATCTCAGGAAGGATATATATACTGATTTCTTCAGCTTTTTTTACTTTCTCAAATAAATTCTACCTCAGGTTTTCTTTGTCAATCCATGATTCCTGACTTTGAATTTCACATTGAGAGGTATTAAGAACATAAAAAGATCAAGGTTTTATTGATCATTGTAATTTTCGTGCTTGTGGATTGTTATTCTTTATGTTTGGTTTTTGATTTAATTGATAATTATAATTTGTGTGCTTGATTGTTTTGTCCCCATTTTTATACATCCTATATACGTAGGCAACTGTTTTTTGGTATCAATAAAGTTTCACTATTTATCAAAAAAGTAAGTAAACAAGATCAAGATTTATGTAAGTAGTAACTGGAAAAAAAAAAATATCCACAAAAGACATGGCAAAGCCTGGAATAAGTAAAGAAATGATTTTAACTATATTGTGTAACAAACCATAATATTGATGTCTTGCCCACCTCTGCATCTTCTGACAATGATGGTTGCTAATATAGCCAAAGATCATACATTTTTATAGTGATGATTTCAATTAATTCTGTTAATAAGTAAAACTAGTTTGCAAACTCACATTACTCACCTTATCTTTGAATTCCTTTACAACCCTGAGAAGACAGCTTCTTCAAATGAAGAATCATTTATACTCAATGTAAAACATGGTTTTGTCTAAGCTGAGAAGATTTAATTGTTTTTCTTGTCTTATCTTATATTGTCTATTTAGTTAGAAATCTCTCTCTCGCCTCCTGGTACTGGTTTGAAGTGTTTCATTGTTTGCTTATCGGTCTTGTAGGCGGTGCTACATTCGTTTCATTAGAAAGGTGAATGAGAAGAAGGGGATAGAGGGTCAAGAAGAGACTAGAAAAGCTTTTGATTTTATGCTCAGCTATCTTGGTGCGTTATCTCTCTTAAGCCCTTTAAGATGTTTGTTAATGTAGCATTTTATTCATAATTGTTAATTTTTTTGGAAAATTGCAAAAATTTTAGTTCTTTTGGCAGTAGTATTTTGTTTTGTTTGTTTTGATATTAACGTTTTTTTGGAAAATGAGTTATTTTTCAAAAAGTATTTTCTAGAAAATTATCTCATTTTCCTGTGTTTGGTAGTGAGTAGCGACCTGGAAAATGTGAATCTTTACTCCTTTGATACGACTTATTTTTAGAGGTTTTTTTTCCGATAAATTTTTTGGAAAACAAAACTCTCTTTTTTTTATTATTTTATTATTATTTTTTACTTATCAAAAGAAAGATAGAGAAAGATAGGGTTGTTTTCCAAAAAAATTTATTGGAAAAAAACCTATAAAAATAAGTCACATTTTCAATAGAGTTTTCCATTGATCAAAGATAGTTTTCCTTTGTTCTATTTTCTTTTACGCTACCAAACAAAGGAAACGTGAAAAAATATCTTCACATAATGTTTTCTATTGAAACAAATGAAGTGACGATCACATGGCGATATGAATTTCTTGAACAAAGGTATTGACATCCCATAAAACGAGAAAACCATCTTCACATAAAGTATCTAAAGAATACTCAAGTGTATCCCTAAGAAACTTGCCTTAGATTTTTGGTAGATCTTAATCAAAGGTATTGACATCCCATGGCAATCTGAATTTATGATAGTGGTTTTGATTATTTTACTCTGCGGAATACAGGTAGGAGTGTAAATTATATTTCCTAAAACCCATTTGAGGTGAAAAGATATAGAAGGAAGTATGTGTTAATTCTTTGAGATCTCCCGTTTCTCATTTATAGAGCAACAGAAGTGCCTCAAAATTTTATTTAATTATGTGTGGAACTTTGATTTCCTCAAAATTTAGTGTGCTTCTAAGGAGTCTGAATGCAATGGTTCAATATATTCTTGGGGGAATTGGTGATTATGCTAGTGTGGGGTTCTGAGTATAAAAGTTGTCTTGGTGATTTCTTCTGTTTTGAGAATTGTGTTGGATCAAGGGAAAAGTTCTGTTTAAGTAAGAAATTTTGTTCCGTTGCTAATACATGAGTCTGTAAGGTAAGGCTTAAGACTTCTAATATTTGTCTTGATTCTACTTTTATCAAGGCTATATTGTCCAATGCAGCCATGAGCACAGTTATGCTTCTCACTCGTGTTGCAGAGTTCAACTTTGGTCAATGAATGCTCCAAATTATCTTGAATACTTATTCAGCTTTTTGAGATTTTTTAGATTTTAAGCTGTGCAAAATTGTTCAAGTAATCATGCAGGAAGAGAGATTCAACCAATGTTTTGATAGTCAAATTGCATCACTCATAAAATTGTTGGGGCATTTGATGTCTACCAGACTGGACTAAAAGTGAAATGTAATGTTTAAAAGGATTGTCCTTATAGTTAGAGAAAATTATGGAGAGGAAAAAGATATTGACAAATTACAACCCATCTCTTAGGAAATAGTTTTGTCTAGACTGAACTCTGAGATTAAATTGCAGTGATGTATTCTTTTTCAGAAGGTTCTTTTTGGAAAACAAAGTCATTAAAAGGCAAATGAGAAACCTTTAAACTAGAAGAAAGATTAAATTAATCTTCTGTCAGTCTCATGCGCTTATGGAGATAGGTTGTAATCACAAAAGACCAGCAAGAGGGGGGGGGGGGGGAAGTTGACAAGCTGTATATAGGTGGAATATCCTTCTTGTTTGCATACATGCAGGAGTAAGTGAGGGATTCATTTAGTTAATCTACGATAACAGTTCTTGTACCATCTCAAAAAAAGAAAAAAGAAAAACGAAAACTTATCATACAAGTAGAAGTATGTAATTAAGATGGATTCATCTACTGAAAAGACTAAACTACATTACTAATATTGAGCGATCTGATTGTTCTTATACTATGCATGTGTTTTCAGGAGCAGATATAGCATCTGGGCCTGTCTGGATGGAGTACATCACCTTCTTAAAGACATTGCCGGTTTGTTGGCTTCTCCCTTTCTCTTTTCCACATTGTATGATTGCACTATGGGTAGAATGAACCAGTAATGCTATTCAATTAATAGATTTGTTGTTTTTATTGTCATTTCCATATTAAAAATGAGATGATCATTGATGCAAGGAGCACCAAAATCATTTAAGATTTTATTTTTTAATTTGAAATTATTTTTGGTTTTGAATTTGGGTTTTTTAATATTAAGGATTTCATGGAATTTAATTGGATATTTCCATGAGTGTAATCCTTGAAACCCTATTTAACTAATGCTCTTGTATGGGTGAAGGATATTAGATTTTGAATAAAAATTTATGAGTTGAGAATGTGTTTCACCTTCGTTTGGTGCTGATGCCAAACACACTTAGGTACTGATGCCTAAATTTTCTTTGCTTGGTGCTCATTCCAAGCAAACCCCTAGGTGCTAATTCCTAGGGTTTTCCTTTTTCCCTTTGCTCAATTTCCCCTTTTATCTTCATTTGATATTGTCTGGCATCAATTATGCAGGCTCAAAACACTCAGGAAGAGTCCCAAAGGATGACTGCTGTTAGGAAAGTATACCAAAAGCTATCGTCACTCCTACTCATCACATTGAACAACTTTGGAAGGACTATGAGAGCTTTGAAAATTCTGTTAGCCGCCAACTGGTAACTATTTCTGGATTGCAATTTTAACTTGAACTAGTTGGTATTAAATGTATGTAGTTATTCATATGTTATGCATGTGTATTTTACAATCTAGAAGGGGATATTTTTCTAAAAATTGGCACCTGATGATATGGTATTATGCAGGCCAAAGGACTGTTGTCCGAATATCAACCAAAATATAATAGTGCCAGGGCTGTCTACAGAGAGCGGAAAAAATATGTTGATGAAATTGACTGGAATATGCTTGCTGTTCCACCATCTGGTTCTTACAAGGCAAATTTCTGCTTCGTATGCTGCAATTTATAATTGTTAACCCACAGATGGTTTTAGTAGTAGTTGGTTTTTGTTATTCAGACACAATAATGGTGCATGTGCGGCCCTTGATTTTCAAAGGAAGCAAACAATCTGAAACCAAACTTTTCTTTTCTTCAACAAGCTATCTAGTCTTTGAATTTTTGCATGACTTGTTTGTACAAGTGTCTAAGAAAACATGCTGCAAGGATTTGCCTTGATATTCTAAGGCAAGATGTTTATATGCTTTTCAGTCTTAAGGAAGAGGTCAATGTGCCTGTTCTTATTCATAAGGAAAAAAAAAAAAAAAAAAAAAAAAAAAAAAAAAACGAGGCAAACATTCCTGCATTGGTTTGTGGAAAGTGAAACAAATTGCACCACTTTTAGCTGTGTTCCAAGCCCATGATACTTGTTTACTTGATTTATAGTATCATTTGAATGGAAATGAAGCTCTTTATAACCTCATCTCATTTGTAGATGAGAAGTTTTTATACTATATAGCAGGTTATCTGCATCTCATTTACAGATAAGAAGTTTTTATTCCATATAACAGGTTATCTGCATCTCATTGGCATATTAGAAGTTTTTATTCCATATAACATGTTATGTTTTCAGTTATATTTGTTATGGAAATTTGTAATTCGTTTTTACTTACAGGAAGAACTGCAATGGATGGCATGGAAACGGCTGTTAGCTTTTGAGAAGTAAGAAGCAGGGCCACAATGTCCTTTTGTTTCAGCAGCGTGCATCTAGATTTCAACTTAGACATAATTGTTATTATAGATGTTCACTTGTACTTCTCTATGTTGTAATGGAAGATTTATATCACTTGGGCTTTATTTAAGTTGTTGAGGGTTCAGATTTTGCAAATAAAAGAAACCTTTTCTGAAAGATATACCATATTTTTAGTGGTGTTGAAATTAATTAATGGAAGTTTTTGTTCTTGGAAATTATGTGACAAAAGTTATCAAATGCAGCAATTTTTTCAAACTTTATTCTTCTGGATAAGGAAAGTCTGTATATTCTTTTTTCTTAACTCTATATATAAAAATTGTCTCTATATACTCATAACCATTTTACTGCCATGAACTTTAATACTAAAAAATTGGCAAACATTAGAGAAAAGACACACTTTGGCAGATACTGATTATTGGTCTTAAATGGCAATCTGTTGGGTGTTATATCACAGATCTTCATCTCTGAAACTGGGCTACTCTTTACTCTCTTTCCTATATATGTTAACTTTTGAAGTGGAATTGAGATTTACAAATAGTTAAAAGAAATTTATGTGATTCAAGTTAAGGAACTTGTCTTTTTGTAGCTGTGGCATGAATTTCTTGTTTGCTTTATGGATGTTGATCTTGCTGAAACTTTCATGGAAGATTTATATATTGATCTATTTATGTGTTGCATTCCAGAGGAAACCCACAAAGGATAGACAGTGCGTCCTCCAACAAGCGAATTATATTCACTTATGAACAGGTAGGAAAAAATTTCTTCGGTATAAAGTGTCTCCATTATAATATATGAATTGAAGCATCTATCTTTGTTGGAAATCTACCTACCTTACATGCTCAAATCTTCTTAATTTTCCTAGATGTCATTTGCTTTTTAGTCTTTTAAACATACCTATTGTAAGTGGCGGATATGTTGCTACCTGAGTCAACTGCAACCTCTTGAGCATTGCTAGTTACTGCAGTTATTGAGGTGTTGCTTGCGATCTGTCTACAAGTCTCATTTATTAATTGTAGTTTTCTTCTCATGTAGTTATGAGACAAATATGTATGAATATTCTGTGTAAAGAATTATATTCAATGACAATTTTATCTATGATATACCTTATTATGTGTGGTCCATCTAAGATAAATGTGGGTAGCTGAAAACTAGTACACATGTATCTCTCTCTCCTAGCTATGTGTGTGTTGTTACAACTTATTCTGGATCTCAGAAGGAACAAGTAAAAGGAAAAGAAATAGTAAATATGTCTACGATAGGTACCTAATTTCATAAGTAGTTTCACAATTTTTCTTTACATTCTGAAGTAACTGAGAATCCTTAATTTTTTCCCTGGTCGGGGAGGTAGTTCAGGATGACTGAGAGAAAGTTTGAAGAAACAATTTTAAGAGAATACTATATTTTCCGAAGTCAATCTTTCATAAGATTATGTGCGTGTGTTGTTGTAACTTATTCTGGATCTCAGAAAGAATAAGTAAAAGGAAAAGAAAATTGTAAATATGTCTACAATAGGTACCAATTTCATATGCAGTTTTACAATTTTGCTTTACATACTGCTGTAACTGAGTATCCTTAATTTTTTTTCCTGGTCAGGAGGTAGTTCAGGATGACACAGAAAATGTGAAGAAACAATTTGAAGAGGATTCATTTTTTTCAAAGTCAAATAAAATAAAAGATGGAAAAAAAAGTAAAAAAAATTGCAACTAATATATCAGTTCTCTAGGTCAAAACATTCTTTAACTGTTTAACCAAAACATTATTGGACTGGCTGTCAGCCTTGAGAGATCTTTCTTTATTTTCTATTGCTGATTTATTAGATTTATGCAATTTTTGTTACTTTGTTTACCCCAGCATACTTGGGTGACACCTTTTTCTGATTTATATATATTTCTATTAATTATAATAAAAAAGCTGTTTAATCAACTTGCTTTTCTAAGATACTAGCTGCTTGATAAATTGTATCAAGCTTTCAAAGTCTTCCTCGATCTATGAGAGCCACCAATGAGATGTGATGAATTGAAGAAATTGCCAAGAAGTAAGATAGAGAGAATACTCTTCTATTCAAAATCAATCTTTCATAACTTGAAGTCCCAAATAGGACTCATCCCATAATCTGCTTAATTCTTTAAAGGGAATGTTTGAAATGGATGGAGAGTAGAGGAGAGTCAGGAGGCTAGAGGGAAAGGTGGTCGGAATATGCTAAAATTTAGTACATTCTGGTCGTCTTCCCTTCTCCCCTCCTCTCCTATTCCCTCCATCTCCCTCCATCCAAACATAGGGTATGATACTTGCTGGTTGCCAAATTATATTGCACTTTCAAAGTTGTTCAGATCTATGAGAGCCATCAAGTGTTGCAACCTCTATTGTTGATTTTGTTGATTCCCTTTCCTTTTGTATAAGATAATGATTATGTAATTCTTTTGGAGTACATTGTGCACTCATTCAAGGTGCATGAAGTACCTCCTCTATTTCAAAAAAAAAAAAAAAAGGCTTACTACTTATAGAAAAAAAGAAGAAGAATCAATGAGATGTGATCTATGTTTGAACTACTCATACGGCACAGTGTTTGATTACCTCTCTTGATTTGTGCGGGTTCCAAAAGGAACCTCTTAGTTTTTGTTTTCCTTAAATATGTTATTGCCTTCGCTACTCTTTGTTCATTCAGTTTTGTTATATTTGCTCATTGCATTGTGCTGGAATTCCAGTGTCTGATGTATCTATACCATTATCCTGATATATGGTATGACTATGCTACATGGCATGCAAAAACTGGTTCAATAGATGCTGCAGTCAAAGTATTTCAGCGAGCTTTGAAGGCTCTTCCTGGTAATTTGCATCTCATTTTTGTGTCCTTCACTTAAATAAGATTTATGATTATTCTGTTACTTATAAAAAAAGATTTATAATTATTCTTTAGTAACTCTCATGGCCGTCTCTTCGTAACTTGCTGTACATGGCTGGACTCTTATCAAATAGGTGTCTAGTAGTTTGATGTGAATCTTGATTTTAGGGCAGCTTTTTTGCCTTTACTTTGTATCTGGCATGGCATGTATCATTTCTTGCTTTCTTTTGCTCCTTTTTATTTTTCTCATTTGCTTTTTCTTCCTTAATATGTATGGTCAGACTCAGAAATGCTGAGGTATGCCTATGCAGAGCTGGAGGAATCTCGTGGAGCAATTCAGGTAAGTAGGACCTGACATGTTTTCTACATGCTTAAGTCCTTGGGTCTTTGTATTTGAACTTTGCTTCTGCTTTATTGCAGTCTGCAAAGAAAATATATGAGAGCCTTCTAGGGGATGGGGTTAACACAACAGCACTTGCTCATATACAAGTAGGTAACTTTGAATTGTTTAGTAGACATTTTTTTACTTCAGAGTAAGTTGTAAGTTTGACAGTTGTAATGAGAGATGGAAATGTTTCTCTTGCACGTCTCAATGAGAGAGGTTTAGACTAAATGAAAAATAGAATCTTTGGAAGTCTCATGATATTTAATTCTGAAAGTCATGGAGTGAGCCTGCATTCTGGTAAGTAGGAACTTCCAACTACAAATTCTTTAAGGTCCATAGCCCAGTTCTGCACTAAGGGTCAGTCCAAGCCAAGACTTTTGACATTTCATGATAGTTTAGTCTAAATTGGGTCAAATATGCAAAGTTTTTGTTTGTACATGCTTGTTCCTGCATGTATGTCAGTGTTGTGTTTAGAAATTTTGGTGAATCCACTGTTATCATTTATGCAAGCATAAATATATACCATGGATGACAGCAGATGCTAAATCTCTACTAGGTACTGTTGGCAATCCTCTATATATCGGTCTGTGTTTGCTCACATTACTCTCAAAGCATAATATTAAATGGTGTCGCATTAAAATTTAGATATTTGATGACATGCATATTCCACAGCTTGTCAATATACTTTTCCCATGATGGATATCATTTTTGTTTTTCATGCTGCAGTTTATTCGCTTTTTAAGGAGAACTGAGGGTGTTGAAGCAGCTCGCAAGTACTTTTTAGATGCTCGAAAATCCCCAAACTGCACATACCATGTTTATGTCGCTTATGCAATGATGGCCTTTTGTCTTGACAAAGATCCAAAGGTCCTTTTTTCTTTTTTAGTTTTAATCTTCATGTATAGTGTGCTACTCTATCTATAAAATGGTACTCCATATTGATATGGTGGGGTTGTCTTCTACAAAAGCACTGCATTACTTATCATGATTATTTCTATACTCCCCCATCCCATGTTGTTAGTCCTGTTTAGGAAACCCAACTTTGGAGCCTCATTTAATGCATTATCTTTAATAAAAAGATACAAGTTCCCAAAACCACCCTCCTTAATTTAAATTCTGGTGAAGGGGAGTATTGACTTTTTAAATAAAGTAAATGGTAAGTTAGGAAACTTATTTATCGACTTTTCAAATAGGACTTCATTTTAGGACATGGTAAAATGGAGTAAAGGACTAACAGTTTGGAATGGAATGGGTATATTATTGTGTGTTTGGAAAGCCCAAAAAAGCCAGCTTTTTGGCCTTTTTGAGCTTATTTTGGTGGGTCCCACACCATAAAAAGAAAAAATCCCCTTCTTTTCTACAGTAAGTGTATCCACACACTCTGAATTGAAAAAAATGGCCACTTTCTGCCTACTGATTGTTGTAACTTGTATGTTGGTGTTGGCCAGACATTGTGAAAGCTATCTTGTTCCAATAATATAGTGGTGAAAAAGCTAGATGAATTACAATAGTTTGGGATGATATTTGCTATTAAAGGCTTTCCTCTGCCCTTTGTCTCCTCCCCCCCTCTTTAGTGGGATGCACCTACCTAAACATATTCCTACCTTCTGGGTTTCAGAAACTAATTGACATAGATTTGGTACTTTCTGATGGTCTGTTGTGTCATGTTGGCTTAAGAGTAAATATTTATAAGCCATCATTCTTTTTTCCGCGTCCTGCAGGTTGCACACAATGTTTTTGAAGCAGGATTGAAACGGTTTATGCATGAGCCTGTATACATTCTTGAGTGAGTTCATCTATCTCGCAATCAGAAATTATGCATGTTACAGAGCTTTGATGATGGACAAATGGGATACACTACTACCATTTAGTAAAATCATTTTGTCTTATTGGTAGTTCAGCTTATAATTATCAATTATTAATGTCCTTGATGTCACAGATATGCAGATTTTTTGACACGCTTGAATGATGATAGAAATATCCGGGCCTTATTTGAGCGGGCACTAAGTTCACTGCCACCAGAGGAATCTGTTGAGGTAGACCCCAATACACACACCCATGAGCATGCATGTATTCTTGTATTATTTCCAGTTCCTAATGATTTATCTCTTAACTAGCAAGTTTATTTGACCTTATGACATATGGCTTATGTTGTTCCCTGTACTTAAGTTTTTTTAAGGATTTTATGGAGATAAGAAGAAAACATATCAATTCATCGAGGAAAGATGCTTAAATATTTGAATGGTCAAAGTCAAAGTCCAATATAAATTTAGTGGCAGTACAAGGCATTTTAATCTTGAACAGGCACTAACTTCACATGCCTGATTATTTGTTACCCTTTTTTGTGTTTGGCATGATGGATCTTTTTTATTTTCTTGGAAAATGCTACAAACAACTGGTGGTACATATTTTGAGGAATAAAAGGACTAAATGTGCGTAAGGAATTTAATTTTCAGTTAAAAGGCTATGGATTCTGAAAATGAGTTTGAAAAGACTGAAAAAGTTAGGCTAAAACTCATTTTACACTCTCTAAGTGAGGTAATTTAATTTTGGCCTTTAAAGTCTCAGTTTTGTCTAGTTTGTCCGCAAAGTTTGTATTTATTGTTAATATGGTCCTTCCATCTACTACTGTTAGTTGGAATGCTGTTAAGGCTCTAAAAATATTGTCATTTAATTTTTTTTTTCCCCAAATTTTAATACTGACGAAGGTAACCAAAATTTCTTTATTGGCTATTGGTATATTTTCGGCAAAGAGTCCCTCAAGCCTAGTTTTTGGTATTTGTAATGGGTTTTTCATATTGATACTGAGAGAATCAGAAGTTACTATGACTTGGGATTTAAAACCCAGGGGAAAGTTTGACTGATTATAATTTAGAAAGATTTCAGATCAAAATGATGACCAACCTGACTAGTGGTGATTGGATTGGTTGGTTTTCCATTATTATTATTAGTTTTTTCCTTTCTGCCCCCTTTGTTTTTCTTTTGGGATTTTGAATATTGGTTTGTGTGGGTTTGGTGGGTGAGGATGGCCTTGGACAACATATGCACCAATTCCATGGTAGTCAAGGGCGAGCTAGGTGCTTGCCTAGGTGCTCGGGCTAGGCGAGGCGCCACTAAGGCTCTAATAGGTGCATGCCTTTAGAGCCTAGGCAAGCAAGGTGACCGCCTTAAACCATGAAAAAGGTGCTAAGGTAAGAGCCTCCGTCGTTGTTGTTGGGTTTAAATTTTTATTTATTTTTATTTTTTATAGAAGGTTGTTTTAATACCTATTAATTAGATTATTAATTTACAAAAGCTTGTTATAAAACCTATTTTTAGATTGATTAATTTACATAGCTTGTTTTAAGATTTAGTGTTAGATTAATTTATTTATTTTTTGATAAATAACGTAAGAATATTATTAATAATAAAAAGATTGCCAAACCGAGTACATTGGGAATGTACTATGGAGGCACAAATCAGAAAACAAAAGAACAACGGTCAAGAAAAAAAGAAAAAGAAGAACAAGAAAAATGAGAAAAAACCACACTCCATTCAAAGAGAGTGTGTAAGAAAAAAGACTTAATCTCCAGCAAAGGTCGTTCACACCCCTCAAAGCTTCTAGCATTCCTTTCACGCCAAATGCACCAAATCAAGCATTGAGGCACTAATCTCCAAACATCAATGTGACGATGACGCGCAAACTTTCCTTGCCAAGCCTCAAACAACTCAATAACAGTGTGAGGCATAACCCATTGAATACCAAACAAACAGAAAACTAAGGACCACAACTCCCAAGCTATGAAGCTATGGAGCAATGAAGAAGAAGATGATCCACCGACTCCCCACACCTCTTACACATATAACACCAGTCAAGCACTATCACTCTTCTTTTACGAAGGTTATCTGTTGTTAAGATCTTTCCTAAGGAAGCAGACCAAGAAAAGAAAGCTACCCTTGGAGGAACCTTCGATTGCCAAATCATTCGCCATGGAAAGGAAACAAAAGTAGGAGGGTAGAAAGAGCTATAATAACCTCTAACCTCAAAACCTCTATTCCTTGCAGGTTTCCAACAAACCTTGTCTGGACCAAACCCTCGCACTGTCGAAGAATAGACCAACCCCATAAACCGGTCAAAAGCTTCTTCTTCCCAATCTTGAGGTGGACGACGAAATTGCACATTCCAGTGAAACCTCCCAGCAGACCAACCCATAACTTCAGCCACCGAGGAATCCTTTGACCTACTAAGACAATAAAGCTCCGGAAAGGCCTCTTGGAAAGTACACTCTCCACAACACACATGCTTCCAAAATTTCACTCTAGTACCATCCCCCACCTCATAAACCAGAAATTTAGAGAAGTTCAACCAGCCGCTTCTAATATATCTCCACAAGCTGACCCCATAAGGACTTGTCACCTTTTTCGTACACCAACCACCCCAAATGTTCCCATATTTTGCCTCTATAACCCTCCTCCATAAAGCCTCAGTCTCCATGCCATACCTCCACAACCATTTTCCTAGCAAAGCAGAGTTAAAATTCTCCAACCTTCTTATACCCAACCCCCAACCTGCAAAGGCCTACAAACCTTGGCCCAATTAACTAAATGTATTTTAGGTTCACCACCAATCCCATTCCATAGAAAATCTCTCTGCAATTTCTCCATACGCTTTGCCACCTTACCGGGTAAAGGAAAAAGGGAAAGAAAGTATGTAGGTAAAGAAGAGAGTGAGCTTTTAATGAGTGTCACCTTACCCCCTTTAGATAGATACATTCTCTTCCAACCTGCTAATCTCCTCTCCATTCTCTCTAAAATAGGATTCCAAACAGAAAGATCCTTAAATTTTGCGCCTAATGGAAGGCCCAAGTATTTCAAAGGCAAAGAAGATTGCCCACACCCCAATAGACCCACCAAATCCTCCAAATTGTGTACCTCACCAATAGGTACTAGTTCAGATTTTCCCAAATTAATATGAAGCCCTGACACCTCCTCAAATCTAGCAAGAATCGCTCTCAAATTAGCAATCTGAGAAGGTTCAGCATCACAAAAAATCAGAGTGTCATCTGCAAATAAAAGGTGAGACACCGTCACTGATGGACCAGCCGTACTACCCACAGAAAAGCCTGATAATTGCCCAACGGAGGCAGCCACATCCAACATACGACTTAATGCCTCCATCACAATATCAAACAACAAAGGAGATAAAGGATAAAGGATCCCCTTGCCGAAGCCCCTAGAACTTCCAAAGAAATCTGATGGGCTACCATTGATCAGGACGGAGAACTTTACAGTTGAAATGCAAAACCTTATCCATTTTCTCCATTTCTCTGAGAAACCACAACGCTGAAGCAAATACAATAAAAAATCCCAACTCACATGATCATACGCCTTCTCCACATCTAACTTACACAACACACCTGGAACTCCTGACTTCAATCTACTATCAATGCATTCAGAAGCAATCAAGACGGAATCCAAAATCTGTCTACCCTTCACAAAAGCATTTTGTGAATCCGAAACAATCTCATGCGCCACCCTACGAAGCCGATTAGCCAACACCTTAGAAATAATCTTATAAATCCCACCAACTAAGCTGATAGGCCGAAAGTCCTTGACCTCCACAACCTCCACTTTCTTGGGAATAAGAGCAAGAAACGTAGCATTAAGACTCTTCTCAAACACCGCCTGAGTATGGAAATTGTGGAATACAGCCATAATTTCTGTTTTCAAAACACCCCAACAAGACTGGAAGAATGCCATTGAAAAGCCATCCGGGCCAGGTGCTTTGTCACCATTAAAGTCAGTGATCACCCCAAACACCTCTTCTTCCTCAAAAGGCCTATTTAGCCAACTCGCATCTTCCACAGAAATACAAGAAAAATCCACATCATCTAGGACAGGTCTATGAGTCACATCCTCCAAATAAAGCCGCCTATAAAACTGAGAGATACAATTTGCTATAGCAGCCGAGTCCGAAGACAACACCCCATCCACCATAAGCCTATCAATAGAATTAACCCTCCTATGAGAGTTAGCCATGCGGTGGAAAAATTTCGTATTCCTATCTCCTTCCCTAACACAAAGAACTCTAGATTTTTGCCTCCAACTTATTTCTTCCAACAGAGTAACTCGCTCTAACTCATCACGTATTCTTCTCATTTCTACCTTTTCCTCCAATGATAAACCCCGACTCTCCTCCAAATTCTCTAGAGCACTTAGGTCCTTCCACAATTTTTTAATCTGCACTTCAACGTGACCAAACACCTCCACATTCCATCTTTTCAGATCATTTTTTAAGAGCTTTAATTTATTGGCCAGAATGAAACTTGGAGCACCATTAATCTGATAGGAATCCCACCAAGACTGGACCCTATCCACAAAACCTTCATCTTTAAGCCACATATTCTCAAATCTAAACGGCATACTCCCTCTCTGAAAAGACCCACCCTCAAGGACAATTGGAAAGTGATCCGAGCACAACTTAGACATCCGTTTTTGAGAAACTGTTGGAAACTTATCCTCCCAATCTGCAGAAAACAAGAATCTGTCCAACCTAGCCTTTGAAACAACTTCTCTAGAATTTGACCAAGTAAAAGAACCCCTTGCAATGGCAGGTCAATGAGACCCTGTTCCGAGATAAAATTGGAGAATTCCCTCATAGCCGTAGTGAAAGAATTAGACCCCAATCGTTCAGAAGGGAACCTAACCACATTAAAATCACCACCCACACACCACGGGACACTCCACCAACTATTCAAGCCACAGAGCTCCTCCCATAAAAACCTCCTATCTCTGTGTAAATTAGGCCCATAAACACCAGTAAACGCCCAAACAAACTGATTTGACACACTTGTAAACTTACAAGAAACCGAAAATCTCCCCACTGCCTCCTCCATTTTATTCACTACCCGAGTGTCCCACATCACCAACACCCCACCAGAAGCTCCACAAGAACCTAAGTAAGACCAGTCCACATGTTGGCCACCCCACAAGCTACGAATCACTGCTCTATTAATCAGCCCCATTTTGGTTTCTTGAAGACAAACCATATCCGGCCTCCATCTCCTAATCAAATTCCTTACCCTGAGTCTTTTATCCTGCTCATTCAACCCTCTAACGTTCCAGGAGATAATCTTCACATTCAATGNTAATCTTCACATTCATTGATAAGGCACAACAGCCCGCTCAGAACTTGCACTCCTTGCTTTTTTTGAATCATACTCCACATTCAACGATGACAACAAATTCTTCAACTCCCGTTGACCTTTTTGGCCTGACTTGACCAACTTCATTTGATCACCCACCCCATGTTTTTGTTTATCTTTTTTTCTGGCCTCAATGGCTAGTAACAATCCTGTAATCTGCTCCTCAAAACCTTCCAGCGAAGTGCCCACAGATTTCTTGAAAGCCTTTATCCTATTGGTTACCCATTGTGATAGTTGACATTTATCCACACTCTCCTTACTCCCAATCTCCTTCACAGGACTCGTCACCATCTCTGACGGACCTTCAGTGGCCAAAGGTACCACGACTAAAGGCTCATCACCAACCTCACAAGACCTCAACCTTCCACCAAAATCCCACAACTCACTCTCTGATCCAAGAACCACAGACAAAGAATCTACTAACCCCTCACCCTCGTCTGCCCAACTAACCCTCTGCCCTTCAGTAATACAAGATTCATTACTTGGTACATACTCACCCTCCAAACTTGAGCAAACTGACATATTATCTGAAGAACGGTACAGTGACAATGGGAGCACTAATTGCCTGCCATCACGCAATTGTAATATCCAGTCTTTAGAATTACCCCAAGACTTATCCAAATCACCGACCAAATCCTTTATAGTTGGGCCAGGTACTTGAGGTCCCTCAAAAACAGAAGTACCTGATCCTTCCGAGCCCGCAAAATCCTCATCCCCATCCTCTGATGCCACTGAAGAAGACAAAGACACCATCGCCGAAACTTTCTGGTCAGCAAGAGTCAAAACCGGTTCCGATATGGTGGCCGATGAGACCACCGGCACCAACCTCGGCCCATTCAGATCACTAATCGGCGGTATCTGAACATGGGAGGGTTGGGCCACCACCGCTGGTCCTGTCGACTCAGTGGGTGGCTGAGCTAGTGCCGTCGTGCTGTCCTCTCCGGCATGACCCACCACTTCTGACGCAACTAAGGCAGAAAACGTGCCCAGCGGTACCTTCGGCAACTTCGCAAGGTGCTCCGATGTGGTGGGTATGCTCCCTGAACTCGCTACGTCCTTCGTGGCAATGTTCTCGCTCCCACCTGAACTTGGTTTAGAAAACCCAGTCTGGTAAGAAGTCTCCAGAGGCCTTGGTCCTCTAAAGGAACTCTCTCCAGCCTCAAAAATAAATGGGCTTGACATACCCAGGCCCAAAATGGGTTTTTTATTACCCAACAAGGCTTGGGCATTCTGTTTGGCTAGGCCCAGACCCACGTTTTTATCAGCCTCACTTATCACCCATTTGCCAGCCTTTTTACCACCCTTAACAATATCCCAAGATACCCGTCTCTTTCCATATTCATCCACATACACAGTCAGCCCTCTCCCAAGCCAACGTGCCTTCCTCCAATCACTCAACTTTCCAAACTCAACCATATTTGAATTCAAATTAGTCTTCAAAGGAATCTTGAATTTATTTCCTACCGAGATTTTCTCCTCAAATTTATTCCTACCGTTAATACCACCTTCTCCACCCTCCCCACCATCCACGGCTGCCTGTGTAAAACTTCCAGCCTGAATTTCAGAAACAACAACTTGTGCTTGAGAATTATCACACGGAATCTCCTCAACATTCTTCACTATACCAGCCTGAACATTCTTACCCATACCAGCCTGAACATGCTTCAACCTTGCCTGCACTGGCACTTTGGCAGCTTCCACATATGTCCTTGCAGGTTGGTATTTTGGGACATGCTTAGGCTTGTACGGAACAAGCTTCAATGCTCCCACCGCATATTGAGAAGGTTCCAATAGCCTTCTTAATTCAATCCCAAAAGTTCTCCATCCTTCTTGTAGTTTTCCGGCAGGAACAATGATAGTTTGCCATAACCCACCTACCTTAAGCTCTGTCATTGATAAATAATGCCCAAACGAGTTGGACCCCCGTTGCAACGTGTAAGCAGTATCACCATCCCTGAAGGTGAAGAACTGCTTTGGACTAACCCCACTCACGGTGTGTTCCAGAGACCGCATTGTCCAAAGAGCTGCACTCTTGCCCATAAAGACTGATTGCATGTGGTATTTTCCCCGTTCAAAAATCTTAAGGGAGAAAAAATTCCCTCCTTCCTCAACCACCAACTGAAACAACTTAGATTCAATAAAGAAACTTCGAAATCCCCCCATACTGGCCCTAGGAGATGAAAACTAAAACAGAATTTGTGGCTAATTCGAGGTAGCCGGGCCTCCTCTCAATCTAAAACAAACAAACTAGCATGAGATGGACAGAGCAAATTCTCCTTGGATCTTTTTAGGAAGAAACACCATATTCATAATGCAGTCTGAGATTTAACAACGGCTTGATTCAATATTTTAAAAATTTTGCTCCCAATCTAGCAACCGATATAGCCATATGCTAAGAATGAAAACAGTGACCAACGTGCAAAAGAGTGATACTCTTTCAAATTAAAAATCCTAATAAGGGAAATTACAATTAATCTAGAGAGTATAATGCAAGGTTAATTGCAAGTTCAGTTTATCTATATATATATGTTAGAAGTATTGATTAAATGATTTAGGGGTGTGCATGCTCGGGATATAGAGGCTATGTCAGACTTCATGGAAACCATATATGGTTCTCCTATAAGGGGGCTAGGTGAGGATAAAATGTGTTGGATACCTAGCAAAGATAAGGCTTTTATGGTTAGTGATTATTATAGAATTTTAGTTGGCAACATTTTCTATGGATTTCCTTGAAAAAGTATTTGGAAACAGAATATTCCCTCTGGAGTAGCTTTCTTTGTTTGGACTGTTGCCTTAGAGAAATGCTTGACAATTTTGCTTGAGAATTATCACACGGAATCTCCTCAACATTCTTCACTATACCAGCCTGAACATTCTTCACCATACCAGCCTGAACATGCTTCAACCTTGCCTGCACTGGCGCTTTGGCAGCTTCCACATATGTCCTTGCAGGTTGGTATTTTGGGATATGCTTAGGCTTGTACGGAACAAACTTCAATGCTCCCACCGCATATTGAGAAGGTTCCAATAGCCTTCTTAATTCAATCCCAAAAGTTCTCCATCCTTCTTGTAGTTTTCCGGCAGGAATAATGATAGTTCGCCGTAACCCACCTACCTTAAGCTCTGTCATTGATAAATAATGCCCAAACGAGTTGGCCCCCCGTTGCAATGTGTAAGCAGTATCACCATCCCTGAAGGTGAAGAACTGCTTCGGACTAACCCCACTCACGGTGTGTTCCAGAGACCGCATTGTCCAAAGAGCTGCACTCTTGCCCATAAAGACTGATTGCATGTGGTATTTTCCCCGTTCAAAAATCTTAAGGGAGAAAAAATACCCTCCTTCCTCAACCACCAACTGAAACAACTTAGATTCAATAAAGAAACTTCGAAATCCCCCCATACTAGAGAAGCGATTTAAGGATCAGAGATTTACCGAGGGAATGGAAAGAGAGGAGTATGCTTACAAGACATCAAAATCGAGTCAATTTCTAGAGAGCATGTCCGAAGCAGACATGTTATGCTTACTGAGGGAATGGAAAGCAGATGTGGTATTCAGAATTGATGAAGCAGTGGGTGATTTTCTATGTCTTGTAGATTTATGGAAGTTAGATTAATTTATTTATAGAAGCTTGTTTTAAAATCTATTTTTAGAATAGTTATTAGAGTCTAAACCATATTAAGCCTATTTTGAAATCAATTAATAGTTCTAATTTCATGCAAAACATTTTTAAAAAAACTTGATTATAATTTATAATATTTCAATACATTAGGTACAAATGATTTAAGTTCTGTATGTATAATAATTATATTTAGAATTTGGCGCCTTGCCATAATCGGGCTAGCGCCTTTTTATTTTCTCACGCCTTGGGCGATAGAAGGCTTTGGCTCCTTAATGTCACCTTTTGCCTTTGACTACCTTGGCCACCAGATCTATTGTCTTCTCTCTGCCACTGCTGCTGCTCTTCTTCTTCTTCTTCTAAATTTTTTTAAAGTGTTGTGGAATTACATGTGATTTTGTTGGTGCAAATTGGTTTCTGATTTAGTTAGATGCATATGTGATGTCTCAGCTCTATGGTGGAATTTCAATCTTGAGATCCTAGGAACAATGATAGTGTCATGTGGAATCTTTGGTTTGAAAGAAACCAATGAGCCTTTGATGGTATTAAGCGTCCTGCTTATGTCATCAAAGCATATTTTGCAGACACTGTTTGATTGAATGCATACCCTAGGTGGCATTCCTTTTATGTCTTTTGTTGATTTTATTGATTCACTACCGTATTCTATGTAATATGTATTGGGCAAGTACGCACACCTAGCGTCTGTCCTTTTTTTTTTTTCCTTGTATATATATGTGTGTGTGTGTAAAAAATGATAGTGTCAAGCAGTCCAACTCAATGAACAAAACCCAGAGCAAAATGAAAAAAGACCTCATAAAATAAATTGACCCCAGAATTGAAAATTACTATAAAAAAACCCATTAAAACAATGACCGATTCTTCCATTCTGAGTCATTACACAGAACCCAGATTAGAAACAAAAAGAGAATGTGAAATTCAAACCAAGTGCATAATGAAAGTCCTCAAAGCCTCTTTAACCCATTAGTGCTGTCACTGAATTGTAGCTGCGAACCAAACTCCTCAAAGATGAGGAAGGAGATTGTGGCAAGAGCAAAGGAAATTGGGCTGGCGGAAAAAGGGAAAAAGAGAGGAGAGAGGATTGAAGAAAAGAAGATGCTGGTGGTAAGGGATGAAGGGGCGGAGAGAGAGAGAGAGAGAGAGAGAGAGAGATAGAATTACATTTGATTTTGTAATAGAAAAAAAATCTTAAATCCTATTTTTTGTCAGAAAAAAATTTAGTATTTTTTCCCAGTATTAAAAATAGACAAAAACTATGCTGTTTTTGAAGCGTTTAACGGAAATATTTTAATGGCATGGGATGGAAGGACAACGTTGACAACAAATACAAATTTTGAGGATGAAATTGAAAATTGAAATTTTAAGAACCAAAATGATAACTACCCCAAACATACCAATGCCTTTGAATCCTTTCAAATAGTCCTCATATTAATTCTTGATGTGAAATTTTCACTTCCTTAAAATCTCTCTCTTGCTCTATATATTTGATTTTAATAACTGCAATGTTTGAAAGTATTAACAAATTAAAAAAAAATGTTTTCGCTTTTAGATAAAAAAAAATAATGATGGGAATCTCAAAGCATAATGTATGTATGATGTGTTCATTGTAGCAAAAACGCATTGTGTTGATGTATTAAATTGCAAATTCAGCCAAAAAAAAAATGCTGTAAATTTGTTTAAAGGTGTTCTAAATTATTTTGAGGCTTATGATTGAATGTTTGAAACCTTATAAGACTATGGGAGTTCTTATATATATATATATATTTTGTATTCTGCTATATTCTACCACGTACTCATTTTGTATTTATTTGCTTCAAGGCATCATCTTGTTCATATCCAATCTTTTCATTGCTTGAGAGATTTTATGTGGTTTTTGTGCATACTCATTTGCAGGTCTGGAAACGATTCACCCATTTTGAGCAAACTTATGGAGATCTGGCTAGCATGTTGAAGGTAGTTGTTATTAAATTTAAATTTTCATGAAGATGAATATTCTTGTCCTCTTCTATGCCTCATACTCTTTCATTTCCTTTGGAGTTGAGAGTTTCTATACTTGTATTTTATATACTTGTTATTGTTGTCATTACCATCATTTTTTTTTTGTTATTATTAATAATAACAAAACCATGTCAACTGTTTTGCACTTTAATCTTTAGGAATTATTTAAACAAATGTTTTTGCATGGGTTTGTTAAACATTATTAGGTACAGGAAGGTGCTATACCATATTTTAATTGACTGCAGTTCTTTTTTAGTTTTGTGCTACTTAAGTTGAGGTTGGAACCAGCGTCCAATCTCAAATTCTGTTGGAGCAATGTGTATTAAATTTGGAGATTCATCTGTTTGATTTTATTGTTACACTTCTGATAACCTAGACCAAAGTATACTCTTCCAGCCAGAATATACTTCATGGAATTTCATTTATTAATACAAATTTTAGAAATTAGAATTGAGAGCATCATTGCAGGGATAATATTGTTGAAAGAATTTTCTAGCAGTAATCTCCTACAGCCACAAACATGAGAAGATATGTTCTTTATCTTGACAGTATATTGAATGGTTTTAACTTATAATGAAATAGGAACTAAATTATTTCTCTTTGCTAGTGATTGTAAGTGTGATGGTATGTTATTAGATAGTGTTTTTTTCCTTTAAAAATATAATAATTTTGGAAACTTTGGCTTCTAATTTATGTTGTTTGCATTATGTTTTTCTGTTGTTTCTTTGATTTAGGCTTGCATGCTTTATAGGAGACCATTTTGTCATTGTAACCCAGTGAAGAAAAATGATCACATGCCAAAGTTTTATTTTGCACGCTTTTCTAAAAAACCTAAGTATTGGTTCTTTTCCTGTAATTTTAATGGTTTGTAAGCTTCTAATGTTGAAGGTAGAGTGTGCAGGTAAGTGTTAAGTGATTCTTTGGATATCTTTCTGAATTGTGATCGTCATTGAATTTCATTGACTAAATATTTGTTGCCTGTTTAACATCATATAGGTTGAACAAAGGAGGAAAGAAGCTCTTTCTAGAACAGGGGAAGAGGGACCGTCAGCTTTAGAGGGATCATTGCAAGATGTTGTATCACGTTATACTTTCATGGATCTATGGCCATGCTCTTCAAATGACTTGGATCATTTGGCACGGCAAGAGGTATATTCATTTAGAATATTTTGTTGTCATTATGCTTTTTATTTTTTATTTTTATTTTTAGTTAATAGAACTTTTATTGAAAAAATGAATATCGTGTTCATGATGATGAACACTTTGGACATGAAGAGAAAGCTTGTTTATGTTTATTTGAAAATGAGCCAAGCTCGATCCTTATTATGAGACTTAGTAAATGAGCCAAGTTTAAAAAATTATTCTATTCATGCTAGACTAGTAAACATAGGGCTCAAGAATAAGGAATCCAAATCTTAGCTTTATGTGAGCTGGCTGATATAATATTTTAAAATATCTGAATATTTTGGCGCTGTTTGGATGAAAAAAAAAAGAGCACTCATCACTCATTACTCATCACTTATCACTGAAAATATCTCAACTTCCTAAGGTGGCATGTTTGGCACTTGTTTCCAACTTCTGATAACTCAAAAAAATTTACTTTTTGTGGGACCCACGGATTGACTTGGTACAGATTTTTTTTTTTTTTTTTTTTTTTTTTTTCCTACAACCCCCAATACCCAAACTCATTGAACCCAAATTGCTCTCAAACCCAGAAAATTCATTAGCATCCTCGACAACCAAATTCTCCAGCTTCATCAACAAACCCAAAAAAGGAGAGGGTTGGAAAGAATGAGATGAATTGTTGCCCCAGTTGTTGACCCAAATCGTTCTTTGGGTCTCTCTCCATTTGGGTTTTGTTTCCCAAGAACACCACCAAACCAAACCCATCTCCGATTTGAGACCACCCACTAGAACACCTAGTTGAAGAAATCAATCGGATCGGTGTGCTTAGAAGCTAGATCAAAGACATGCAAGACCGATTCCACCCCTCTTCTCCTCCCCTTTCCTCTCTTTCATTTCTTACTTCTGGGTTTTATTTGTGTTTGGAGAAGAAATTTTTAGATTTATTGTGTGGATGAACATGTTTGTGGGTTTGTGTTTGTGTGTTAGTGTGTATGATCGGTATCATGTGTTTATGGGTTTGAGAAATCGGTACCCATGTGTTTTTTTTAAGGATAAAGTTACCCATGTGTTTTTGTGAAGAAGAAAAGAAAGAAAAAGAATGAAGAAGAAGAAAGAAAATGGCCGTTGGAGTGAGTTTGTGAAGAAAGAAAGAAAGAAAAAGAAAGAAGAAGAAAAAGGAAAAGAAAAGAAAAAGCCGTTGAGTGAGTCTATGAAGAAGAAAGGAGAGAAAAAGTAAGGAGGATAAAAATAAATAAAAGTAAGGATGTGACTTCTCTGATTGTGGGTCCCAAAAATGTGTGTATTTATTAAAATGCCATCATAACTCAGTTTTCATAACTTGAAAACACCCAAAAGTTGTTTTCAGTTTGGTTAACTCATCACTCAAAAATCAGAGAATTGAGTGATGGAAATAAAAATTGAAAACAAATCCAAACACACTCTTCTGCCGTAGGACCACCAATTTTGAGTTATGGGTGATGAAAACAGAGTGATGGGTGATGGAAAACATGAAATCCAAACAGCCCCTTAGTCATGATTTGCTTTATAAGCATACAAATTGTGTGACACCCTATATTTTGATTAGATATTAATTGAATGTGCGTTGTCTGGATGTGTTTTGATTCCCACTTGCCCATATACTGGGTGGATCTGGGCACAACTACAAGGAGCCTCAAATGTGACTAGACTAGTCCTTTTGGGGTAGCGCAGACCACACATGTGCTTTTCCTTGGGTTGTTACATTGTGGTTCTTATTTACCCTTCCTCATTGACATCTTCTACATATTGCACGTTTGGACTTAATGTAGTTCTAACGATGGCCTCTCTAATAGTCTTTGGACTGTCCAAAACTCACCAACTCACAATTCAAATCTTTGAAACAATTCGAACTAGCCTCATAAAGAAGGGCCTTCTCCAAAACTAGTGTACTAAGGCCTGACACCCAAGCACCCCACTGGATTTTCACCAGACTCTACTTTGCCTAGAAATTCCAGTTCATCACTCTAAGCACCGACCTTGTCTGTGAGGACTTTTGGTTGTCTAATTGATGGCAGTGGAAATGACGACTTTGTGTCAGCCCAACACAATGTCGTATCTCTCAAAATCAAAGCTGGCTTGGCTGTTTCTTTATTTTTATTTTATTTGAAATATAATATAATTGTTTTATTTTGATTATTGAGATCTTGAATGACAAAGCTTCGTTAATTGTAAGACATTGGATGTTTTTATTATGTTCTTGGAAGCTTGTCTGAGCAACTTCAATGGCTTTATATGTACATAGGAATAGGATCAGTTACACCTGGTCTAAACCTTTGTTAGTATTACGCCACTAAATAACTTTTTATTGATTAATATTTTGAAAATATTACCTTTGGATTACATATCTCTTTGTTGTTAACACGTACGACAAATTTAGTTTTAATTGGGTGTTATTTTCCCTCTGATTCATAAACTCATATTTTGTCTATAATTTTTAAGTACAAAAACTTAAAATTTAAACATTTTATAGATGAAATAGTTATTGATCTATATTCATTTTGCTATTTTGCAATTTGGGGTATAAGGAGACCTGTAATCCAATATATATACACAACAACCAAGTTGACGCAGGACAACCAGAACGAAAACTAAACAATAGAAAAATAAAGGGATATGACCTAGGAGTCAGCACCTAAGCCTTGCTTGGAATCAGCACTAAGCGGGGAAACCACTAGGAGTCAGCACCTAGGGTAGACCTGGAGTCAGCACCAGACCAAAGAAAGACCAAACGGCCATTTTTTTCATTCATCAAAATATCAACTTTCTCCTCAAGGAGTACAATAAGTTGCTTATAAAGGATTGCTAAACCCTAGTTCTAATTGGCTAGGAAACCCTAATTGCCTTATTACAAAAATAACCTTACTTCTAAATTAAAATACTAAAAGCCCAATAACTAAAAGCCCAATAAACTAATAGGACCTAAAACATAAAAATATAATGGGCTTGCAAACATAAATAATACTAAATAATAATCTTCTTGTGTCTCCCTCATCATTCTCCTCTGATTGGAGAAAACTCGACCTCGAGTTCTAAAGTGTTGAAGGATTAGGATGCTGACAAGTAACACTTGCTTCAAATCTAGAATCACCTTAGGGAGCACAGGGAAAAGAAAAACCTTGAATTCCACCACATCAAACTCATTTGGAATAACAAAATCAATGTGTGGAATCAGTATAATCTCGTCTTGAACCTTATGAACCATAGGAAGCACTGTAGTTTTAACCTCTTTGACTTACCAAGATGTAGATCTTCAAGGACTGTGGAGGGTTGATCAGAAACACATTCAACAACTTCAACTTTCACATCATGTGCACCCTCTAATGTAATACTCTCTTTAGGCGCCATCTCTTCACCTTGCTGCTCTTCAATAGATTCATTTCCCTGCATGCATGTTAAAGTAACACTTGTTGAGGCATGTACGTTTGTGTCAACATTAGACTTTGGTGTTGCTGGAGGATTCTCAACGACCAAGATATCATCATCAATGTTGTCTCCTATTGGGGCAGCAAGAAGTTCATTGTGATCTAATGTCCTTGGTTTCCCAATTGAATCGGATTGAGTCTTCTTGTGTTGAGCAATCCTGTCTTGAATGTCTTTCATGAGCTTTACAGTTAATTCTGTTACTTCCCTGGTAGATATTTCCTTGGTAGATTGTTCAAAAGTGCATTGAGGACATGAAATGAGAGAAGAATGAGGATTCATCGTATTTGCTTCAACTTGAAAAGCACCACACTGAGATTGGGGTAGATACTTAGCTCGATAGTATGGTGACAAATACTCATCACAAAGCTTTTCTTTCATATCTTCCCACACACTGATGGCAGGTTCATAATCCACATAGCGGAAATATTCAAGCTTCTCCCAAAACCTTTGTGCGTGACCTCTTAACTTCAACTTGGCATACCTAACCTTTTTATTATCTGCCCAATTTGCTTGCTCAAAGAATTGCTCCATCCCATTTATCCAGTTGACAAAATCTCGTGGATAAGTATCATCACCATCAAAATAAGGTGCATCAGATATTACCATAGCTCACCTTGTCAGTGGTTAACTTACTGCACTTGATAGTCACGGGCTTGGCTCCTCAATTGAGTGGGTTCAAAACTGAAAAGAAAAATCTCTGCAATGAGAGTCTTCTGACGGGTAGCACAATTATAGGACAGCAACTTTTTTTTTTTTTTTGTTTTGGGTATGTGATTTTTTTTTTTTTTTTATTCTTTCCTGCGATAATTCTTCAACGGATCGGTGTTTGCTCTGATACCAAATATGACGCAGGACAACCAGAACAAAACTGAAATAACGGAAAAATAAAAGATATGACCTAGGAGTCAGCACCTAGGGTAGACCTGGAGTCAGCACCAGACCAAAGAAAGACCAACCTGGCTCTGATACCAAATATGACGCAGGACGACCAGAACGAAAACTAAACAATAGAAAAATAAAGGGATATGACCTAGGAGTCAGCACCTAAGCCTTGCTTGGAATAAGCACCAAGCGGGGAAACCACTAGGAGTCAGCACCTAGGGTAGACCTGGAGTCAGCACCAGACCAAAGAAAGACCAAATGGCCATTTTTTTCATTCATCAAAATATCAACTTTCTCCTCAAGGAGTACAATAAGTTGCTTATAAAGGATTGCTAAACCCTAGTTCTAATTGGCTAGGAAACCCTAATTGCCTTATTACAAAAATAACCTTACTTCTAAATTAAAATACTAAAAGCCCAATAACTAAAAGCCCAATAAACTAATAGGACCTAAAACATAAAAATATAATAGGCTTGCAAACATAAATAATACTAAATAATAATCTTCTTGTGTCTCCCTCATCACAAGTCTTAGTCCCAAAATTTTGGAATCGGCTATTCATAATAAAGTGATTAAATTTTACTTATAAAAAAAAAATAATAAAGTGATTAAATTTTACTCTTGATATCTTTCTTTCTTTTTTCTTTTTTTCTTTTTTTTTTTTTTTTGTGATAAGTAAATTTTACTCTTGATATCTACCTCAATCCTCTTTTTTCCAGGCTTGGACTGCCTAAAATATATATATATATATATAACACTAAGTACAGACACAGTTGCATTTGTAATCCAATATATATCGCTTCATACATGGAGAATTATCATGAGTAATGGAACAATTAGTATGGTCGGTATGTAGGGAGATTGAATAGTGTAATTTGGTTGGTTATGGGCTGAGCTTGGGCTTTATGTGAGCTTGAGCTTTGGTTGATTAGTAAAGCAAGTCAAGCCAAGCTGAGCTGAAGTTAGTTGAAGTTTTAGCAAGCCATATTTTAAACATATATGGTGAGCTTGAGCCAACTGCAAGCCGAGTTTGAACATCCTATTAGTCTTGTTAAACATAGTTTGATCATTCAATACTTGGCTTGGCATGGCATGGTTATAACCGTAAGTCTCAACATGAATACAGTAACTATGGGCTGCTGTAAGTTCCCTTTTTTAATTAGGAGAGAAAAAAAGATACAAAAGAAGAAGAACTGTTATTTCTATTAATCTTGTCTCCGTGGTGATTGTAGTAGGTCTCCATGGGACAATACCGCTAGCTACACGGCTGTTGGTACTGTTAAGTACAGTGCATATGTACTGTATGACGATTGGACTGTTAAGCAATGTTTTGAATTCTGTTCTGTTTGGACCAGAATGGCCAGAATTTTCCGTGCCAGTGCTAAGTCCGGTGCAAAGGACCCCCCTATTCTGTTTCACCCCAAATGCCGGACTGTTCCGGTCTGAACCCGCGTTCCGGGCGAGACAAACATTCCGGACCAAAATGATTTGTAGCCATTGTGTCCTTGATTACCAACATTTTCTTGGACCTCTAAATATTCTACCGACAAGTTTTCGTGCAAAAATGAAGAAATTGAATTCCGGTCAAAATTCATGGCCAGGAGGACCTCGGGGCAGTACGGAACAAATTTTAATCGAGTTTATTTTTTCTTGCAAAATATTTTTCAAATTGTGTCTAGGTGACGAATTTCTACCTGAATCAATGGTTGGCTCGGGTGCATGAAAACTTCTCGATAGCACATTAAGAGGTCCACAAAACGAATGCAATCTTTAGAGAGAGAGGGAAAAAAAAAAAAAAAAACTATTATCTTTTTTGTAAGAAAATACCCCTAGGTCAGACTGGTCAACAATTTTGACCTAATTCAAATGTCGGTGTCTGTGCATTAGAAAGAAAAGGAAAAAAAAAACTCGCATAAATTTTTGTTCGAAAATGCCCCTAGATTCGACTGGTCAAGAGTTTTGTCCTGACTCAAACGTCGGTGTGTGTGCATGAAAACATATAGATAGCACATTAAGAGGTCGAAGAAACAAATGGAAAATTCTTTAGAGCTACTTCGTCTATGTTGGAATGGAGGAGGAAAACCAAGAGGCTCTAGAAATCTTTTAAGTTCTACCTACTTACCTCTGGACTGGCATACGAAAAAAGGATGTGAAAAAAAGATGATGAAGAAAGAAAGAGGCACACTTCATGACGTGGGTTTGAAATGGTGAGATTGAAGTGGTTTAGGTGAGATAATTAATAGGAATAAACAGTAGGGGCAGGGACTAGGGAGTCACGGGGGTTGGAGTGAAAAAGGTGACTTGGAAAATGGAAAATGGAAAGTTCTTGGAAAGTACAAATGCCTTATGATGCTTGCCCTATGATGCTTGCTTATTTACAAAATGACCAATCTGATTCATTTTATTAGGACTTTTTTTTTTGGAGAAACATTTTATTTGGACTTTTTAAAAATGCACTATATATAATTTATTTATTTATAGTATTATTTATATTTATTATAATATATATGCATCTAGTGTGTAACCCTAGAATGGTGCACCGGCACACACCGGTACCGGAATATTCCGTTACCATGGCCAACCCAAAATGGCCTCTGGAACGGAATTCAAAACTTTGCTGTTATGTACTAGGATTGCACTGATAAGAAAAGGACTACGAGCTGAAATATATAGTCACTTTACTACTTGAAGACATTGCTTACAAATAAATAGAGTCTCTTGAGTGTCCGATGATTTTATGTTGACAGGTGTGTTTTAGTAATAATAAGTTATCTTTTATGTCGAAAGGTGCAATTCTTCTTTTCGTAATAAGAAGTATTATCTGGGGGGCAATACATTTGTCATTGCGGCACAAATGGATACACATTTTTATTCAAACTGTATAGACTCTGTTGTTACTGCAAATATTTTTTTTAATTGTTGTTTTTATATGTTGTGCTTGATTCTAACTATTTTGACTTATTTCAGTGGCTTGCTAAAAATATTAATAAGAAAATCGAGAAGTCAGCTCTGCCTAGTGGACCTGGGTCTGTAGGTATTCTTTTTGTATATATGTACTGTTATCATTTATTCTTATAGTCGTTTTATTTATGCTTTTGGATATTACTTGCCACCCTGCCCTTTGTGCAGATAAAATTTCTACGGGCCTGATGAGCAATTCAAATGTGTCTGCAAAGGTCGTTTATCCTGATATTTCTAAGATGGTGATTTATGACCCAAGGCAAAAATCTGGTATGTGATTTTTGTTCATGATTCAGACACGCGAGCGCGCACACACACATTTTTTACATTATATATATATGTGTGTGTGTGTATATATATATATATATAGACACACACACACACATTTTACATTTTATTATTTTCTATTTAGACGTTTATGGGTATGATGATGTGGCAAGTTTTGAAAGAGTAGGAGACAATATGGGGAGAATGCACCAATTAATTAATTAGAATATACTTTTAAATATGGTTTATTGTTGACCCCAAAATTTTGGGACTAAGGCTTAGTTGTTGTTCTTGTCATTTTAGAAATAGTTTATCTTTGAAAAAAATAAATAAAATGCATCAAAATGTAAAAAAAAAACATGTATAAGTAATTTAAAAGCACCAAAAATTTGAGACTAAGGCTTGATTGTTGTTATTTTAGAAAGATTTTATGTTTGAAAAAAATAAATAACATGCATAAAAGTACATAAAAAATTTTGAATAAATAATTTAAAAGAATCAATGGATAGCAAAGGAAAAATAATATTTTTGAATGGAAAAAAAAAAGAGACAAATGGTTGCTTTTTTTTTTTTGGGGGGGGGGGGGGGGGGGGGGGGGAGG
>NW_027069730.1:439104-557505 GCF_002906115.3 Quercus suber
GAGGGGGGGGGGGGGAGGAAGGAGGAGGGTCTGCAGCAGACTTAACTAAAAACTAAAGGAAAGGGGAAAAGAGATTGACCTGGTCACATAGTCACTAATAAGGAATGTATCATGAGCATTAAAAATTTTGTTTTCATGGCAATCATAGTTTTTTAGAGTGTAATATTATACTTATTGCATCATATAGATACACTACTTAGTGGTTGATCTTATTTGGCTATAGGGATGGAAATTCTTCCAAGCACTACAGCATCTAGCAACTTATCGAACCCAGTTGTTTCAATAGTGGGAGGTGGAACAACAAATGCGTTTGATGAAATACTAAAAGCAACACCGCCTGCATTGGTAGCATTTTTAGCAAGCTTGCCTGCTGTTGAGGGTAATTTTTCAACTATTAAACTTTGAATTGTCAATAAGAACAACTGCTTTGATTGTTCATACCAGAGTGAAACATCATGTCCTATATGCCAACCTTGCCTCTTTATTTATGCCAATTGTATAGTGAATTAAAATCCTTCTTATGCAAAAACTAGGATTCTTCATACTGGATATACACAATTTTAATTGATGGTATTCATGGCCACTAATCACCTGCACTACTGCTGAATGAAATTACTTTCTTTGAGAATTTTCAGGTCCAGCTCCGGATGTGGATATTGTATTATCAATTTGTTTGCAGGGTGATATACCAGCAGGGTATACTGGAAAATCAGGGGCTTCCCCGGCGCAGTTGTCAGGAGGTCCTGCTCCTAGTTTAAGCGATGTCTCTGGTTCAAGCAAGGCCCATCCCATCCTGAGTGGTTCATCTTTCAAACCAACTAGAGACAGACAATCCGGGAAAAGGAAAGATCTGGACAGTATGTTTAATCTCCCTTCTTTGTCACTATATTCATGCTGTTCTACGCTAATATGAGTCATTTAAGATCATTGTACATGCATCTAAGCCACACCCCTTCTGAAAAGTTCTTATATGTTCATAGTCCAAAATCTAGATAATTTTTTATTTTAAAAAATACTGCTCAAAGATATTCAGAAGTGTGACTTGCAACAAGTTAGAAACGATTTAACTAGGATGCTTTGATGTAGTGCCTAATGCTATACCACATTTATGGTTTGGCATAATTTTGGCCACCGGCACCTGAGTTGCTATTTATCCTGTGTATAAATTTCAATGGCATTAGTCTACCTGTTGAACATAGTTAGACAAGGTCCTTACAAAAAAAAAAAAATAAAAAAAAATAAATAAAAATTGTTTTCCCCATGCTAACCAGAGGCAGACAAGGTCATTGTTGGATAGGTAAAAGTATATTCTTAATTTCTGAGGTCACGGATGGACCATGTTTGAACCTTGGTTTGTTATTTGTGATTAGGTCCCAAGTCTGGGGCCAAGTTTGCTGTAGTTTAAACTCAAGTTCAAAAGATTTATGCCTCCCTGATGCACAACCCTACGTGATTTTATCCGTCTGACTTGAGTTCCCAAATATATAACTCAATCAACTCAGCCTTGTACCTAATTAAATCGGGGTTTGCTATGAATCCTCATCAACTCATTGGTGTTCTCACTCATCTGTAATATACGTTCCTCTCTCTCTCTCTCTCTCTCTCTTAATATTCCGAGTTATATTTATTTCAATTATGCCCATTTTATGAATGTTATGTTCTAATAACTCTAAATTTTGTACCTTAGAACATAGCTGTTCTTTAGACTCTTATAAAATTTTCATTTCTTAATACTTTCAATGCACTTACCTATCTTAATATATATATATATATATCTATGAGCCACAACCTCAATCTACCCATGACCCCCTTCTATTCTTTCTTTATTGAAAAGTTACAGACTTGGATAATGGGTTTTAAAGCCATGACCGTCCATCACCCACAATTTTTAATGTCTCTGTATATATTTCTATTTTTAATATTTTTACCGAACTTCGATTCCATGCACTCAGTTCTAGTTCTACTTTATCGTCTTTTACCTCAAAAAGTCTAGTTCTACTTAACCTAAAATCTCCAAATTTTAGAGTATCACTCAGAATTTCAACTTGGAGTTAAGTCTCTCTAGTCTCATCAATTAACAGTTTACGCGGTATCATTTGTAAGAAGCATACATACTACAATCTATCTTAACATAAGAACTTACTATTGATCCTTGTTCTAAACCTAATGTGATAAGGGACAATTGTGATAACTCCATAATTATTCATGTTAGTTACAGCTTTGACAACCACCCCCCCCCCCCCCCTCTCTCTCTCCTTCAAAATTCAAAATCCATCACATTAGGTGCCTTATCATATGCTCTCTATGTTAAAAAAAAAAAAAAAAACCATATTGGAGGCCTTTCTCCATTAAATGCTTTAATAAGAAAATAGTTTAATGGTTGACCTTCTTGATATAGTACCAAAATGATTCTCTGATGTATTTGAGTTCCTAACTGTGCAACATTTTACTGATGCTACCATGCGAACACTGATAGGGCAAGAGGATGATGAAACTGTTACTGTCCAAAGCCAGCCACTACCTAGAGATGTTTTCAGGATACGACAGATCCAGAAAGCTCGAGCAGGACCACTTCACAGACAGGATCAGCTTCATATGGAAGTGCACTTTCAGGAGATCTATCTGGTAGCACTGGCTGAAGCGTTTTCCCATCTCTTTCTTTTCAAATTTTCCATTTTTTTTGTATTAATTTTCTCCCCAATTTTATTTTATTTTTTAGATCTTAGATGTAAATTATTCTTTAGTTATTCAATAAATTATTTTTGCTTCTTACACATGTATAAGTTATTTCCTATCATTCATGTAAACCAATTTCTCATCTTATTCACAAGTTCAATTTAGAAAAGTAAAATATAAAAAATAAATACATTTGTATTTATTCAATCAAGCCCTGGTTATTCCTATATATAATTTTCCGAGCTGAAGTGTTATTAGAAGCATGTAGGCATGAAAGTTGAGACGGTTGTTGTTGTGTATATTTTGTCCCACTGATTGGATTCTTCTGTATGTTTGGTTATATGTGTTTACAATTTCTTTAGTTTGGGCGCAAGAGGTTTAAAAAAAAAGGTAGTAAGCTATGAACAATTTTGACATTTTGCACAATTATAATTTGTCATGTTTATGTACTCACTTAAACTGGCGACGGAATTTACACCATGAATTATGCACTTGGAATATTTCATTTCATTTGTAAACAAGTTGAGTAACAATAATTTGGTATTGTTCCAATTTGTTGGATATCCACAATCCAGTGTAAACTTTGTTGATACATGTATGCCGGTACCAAAGTTAACTTTGGTTAGAATAAAATCTACAAGTTGGAACTGAAGGAAAAGACTGCACCCCTCAATATAGAATTGAAGAAATAGAGTTATGTCAAAACCGGTTGGTTTCCTAGTTGAAGAGCATCAAAAAAAAATCTACAAGTTGAAAAGATCTATCTATGGACTCAAACAATCCTTCAAGAAATGGTATTTGAAGTTTTACCAGGTAATCTTAGAATCTGGTTTTGAAATGAGTCCATTAGATCATTGCGTTCATGTGTGGAGATGCGATAAAAAGTTAATAGTATTTTCATTAGGACAAAACTTATATATAGTACTTTAGGTACTGTTCTTAAGTTCCCCTCTTAAGATTTTGCCATGTGACTACTTAACTTAAAAAATATACTCTTATTCATGAGAAAAAAGTCACATGGCAGAATCTTAAGAGAGGAACTTAAGGAATAGTATCTAAGTATTGTACTTAAATCTTGCTCTTTTCATTATATGTAGATGACATATAAAAGTTAATAGTATTTTCATTATATGTAGATGACATATTGTTAGCTAGTTATTGTTCGCATATGCAGACGGGGAAAAATGGTTGGGTCGGGGCAATCGGGTTTAGGTTAATAACGGGTTTGAGTAAAAGAGGGTCATTTTAAGCAGGTTAAAAATGTGTTACATTATTTTTTGACTTAGTAAGTCATGTAACAAATTACTTGGTGTGAAATGCATTATTTTAAATTCACCACCCGTATCATGAAAGAGCTTAACTTAACAAATTGATACTTTTATTTTTTATTTTTTATTTAAATTAAAGAAAGAACATATTGATGCTTGTTCAATAATAATAAAATTATACAAATTTCAGCATTGTTAATCAAAATAAATAACAAAAACACTAAGGAGTTTAGTCTACTATTTGAAAATCTAATTAAAACAAACACACAAGTTTCACTACTACACAATATCAACATTTCAAAATATATAACAAAATTATAAATGCCCAGTTGGATAGCTAATTTGACAAAGAATAAAAATATATAAAAAATATTTAAAATCTTGAAAACTTATTTCATAATCTATTATATCTTGAAAAGTAATCTAAATACACTATGATTAGCACTATATTTTGATTTGGGAATATACATCAAAATTTGTTTGTTTACTTATTTATACATGGTTTTATTTATAAATATCATGTTATTGTTAAGTAATATACACTCCAAAAATATTATCTTTTATTTTTAAATGCCTTTTATTTTGGCTATGGAATGTTAAAAAAAGGCCTAAGCATTCATAATTTATGTCAATTTCATTGATATACTTCAACTTTATATATTCACATTTATAAATACTTCTCATATTTTTCTATAATTTCAAATGTGTTTTAAGTTACTACAACCAGACTATCTTGGTATGTATTTTGTCATTTGATATCTAAAAATCTTTACTTATTGCGTTATTCAAGCAAGAAGAATGCCTCAATTTGTACTTATTGCATACAATCATCAATTCGTTTGCATGCAACTACATAAAAGTCTAAATTGTTTTCTTGAGGCCATTGTATTCGAATGACATTAGATATAAGTTCATGTTTTTTTAATGACATCATCCAAAAAATGTTTAAAAAATTTATTTTTTGAAAAAAAAAAAAATATATATATATATATATATTTTTTTGAGTTTGGGTTGTGCATTGTAAAACCCATAACAAACAAGTAAATCAACTATCTTAATATATATATTGTAGGGTCAGTTTTTGCGGCCCATGCCCAAGGAAGTATGGATTAGGAGCCCACCGAGCCCAAAACAATAAATTTTGTAGAGAATGGGTGAAAGGGCTAGGCTAATAATGAAAATAACAGTATTAAACAGCAACCACAATAGGAGGATTTGAATTAATGTGTTCTTGGACTAATATGAGTGCTCTGTCCGAAGAGATGCTTTTCATTGATAGTCTAGGGTTACAATTCCTGGAGCTACAATAATCAAATCTCTCTCTTTTCTTTCTTTCCTTTTTCTCCCGCCTTATCATCCTCCTTTCTTCCTTTATATAGTGTTGCCTTCTTACATTTCCTCCGTCCACTTGTTCATCATCCAGGCACCCATTTGAGTGCAAGTCCCATCACCCCACTTTTAGCCGTATGTGAGTGGCGGTAGTTGAGAAAACTCCGTTCAGGGGTCTTATCCACATAAATGCGGCCAGGAAGGTAGGTGCAGTGCATTAAATGTGGTGGTTGAAGTATGCCTCCTTGATATTTCTTGTTCTCGTTACCTTCATGTGTGTCCGAGGTTCCTCTCCCTCTAGACACTTGTCAAACAGATCATTTGAACCTCCCAAGCTCGTGTTGGGTCAAACCTCTTCGGATCCGAGGATGTTGGACTACTCGGGCACATGATTACCTCCTCGGATGGCACACGTGCTCGTCTCAAGGCATTTCCCTTTGACGTGGGCCTCTGACTGAAGGTCACACCTCCTCGGACGAAGAGTGTTCCTCATTCAGGGCCTTGGGCCCAATAAGTTGGGTTGGGTTTTTCTCCCCCTACATTAGCCCCTCAAAATTGTAGTTTTTCGTTCGCATCCGAAGAGAAAAAGTAGGATTTTGACTTGCCCCGGAGCAAAAGCTTGTAAACAGGCAAATTTGAACTGGCACGTGCATAAGCGTAGGAGCTGTCGCTTCATTAATGCCGCTGCGGTTTCCTTATTCCCAGGCGCTGCATTAATTGCACCAGGTGGCGCTTTGTCCTTCGTATCCAACGGTGACTGAATGATCCAACGGCTGCGGTTTTTCTTCGAAATTTGGGCGGGAGTGTCCCTGACCCTTCGTTTGACTCCGTATAAAGCTTCAGAGGACACCATTTCTTCCTCACTTTGCGAATCTTCAGACGCTCCAGAGAGAACAGACGCGCCGCTCCGTCCAACCTCTCAGTCGCTGCTCTCAGGCTTCCCCAGAGCCATCAAGAACCCTCCTACAAGCCTGAAATCATCTCTCCGATTTAGTCTCGGTGAGTCGTCGTTCACCAAACCGTTTAGTTTTCTCTTCGGCCAACAGTTCCATCTAAGCACCATGGGAAAACTCGAGTACATGGTGGATACCCCTGAGCAATTAGAAGCGTTTAGGGCACGTACCACATACCTCCCAACGTGGGTGTGAGGTATTGCCCCCCAGAAAAGATTCTAACAGACCGGGAGACGGGAGAAGTGATTATTCCCTTATCGCCTTCAAAGAAGGGGGAATGACCATCCCCATGGGTCCCATCACCATTAGCTATCTCCGAAACTATAGGCTCACTCCCTGGCAATGTGCACCCAACATGTTTAGGATTCTAGGGGCCATTGAGAAACTTAACCTTCACCTAGATTGGGCCTCACCTGGCTCGACGTAGTACATATGTACGAATGCCACAGCCAGCAAGATGCGGGATATTACTTAAAATCCCGTCGGACATGGTCAGGCTCAAGTGCCAATCTCGCCACCCACCGATCTCCACCACAAGTTGTTGGGTCTAAAGAGAGCAGATGAGAAAGAAAGAAGGAAGAGAGAGAAAAGAAAGAGAAAAAATGAGGGAGGAGAGAGAAATGGCCGGGTTAAAAGGAGAGAGGAGAGAGAAATGAGAGTATTAAAAAAAAAAAATTTGCAATTCAGCTACAGTACCATCTTACATTTGAGATGGTACTGTAGCAATATCTCAAATTTTTTTAGCATTTTAGCATATGGCCTTTCAATTGTTGGCCTTTTTTTGGGCTTGTATGCCAAATGTGCTTTGCATTTGGCATATAGCCATCCAAATGCGGATGCTCGTAAGTTACGAAAATAAAACTTAAAAAAAGAATAAACAAGTAGAAAACTTTCCCCAAAAACAAAATCAACAAAAACAAAAACTCAACCAAAAAAACACAAGATACTAGTCGATAAGAACAAGTGGTAAACAACACTACAGGTTCCCACTTCAATATCTCAAGGTTCTATGCAAGATTAATGAGTCCAACAACTAACATGGAAGCCTAGCCGTCTAGGGACGAATTCCCAACCGCAGAGGAACAGAGATTTTATGCTAACAACTTTCACACACTGTGGTACAAATATACAATAGTGTTTTATGTGCATAGTAGTTATCAAATATATATATATATATATATATATTTTATAGTTTTTATGTTAAATGTTACACTAAAGGAAGAAGCTGTTTCCTAGGCTGCTGCAAAGTGTTTTTCCGTTTCCTTCATCTTTTGCGGTTTTGCATACATACAAAAAAATTGTGGATTTATTTATTTATTTATTTTTGGAATAAAGATACTTTATTAACTAAAGGGACAAGAGAAACTATCCATCCTGAACTAGAACCATCATAAATGTCGTCAATTTTTTTCTATTTTATTATCTAAATTATATTTTACAAATTTTAAAGTGTATAGTCTATTACATTATTTAAAATTTTCAATAACATGATAATTTGTACATTGTTAAATCCATAACATAAAATCTAAACCATAAAATAGACAAAATGGACAATATTGTAGGTTTTTTTTTTGTTCTTTTTCTTGCTAAATAAAAACAAACTTAGAGGGGTGGACATTAACCATCTCCATACATGTACTAATCTACAAACAGACTCAGAGGTAATAATGGGCCAATTCTTGATACAATAGGAAGCCCCCTGTAGTAAGTGTTAAAATTGTGGTTTATAGGCATGCATGGTGTTTTATTTACGAGTCCACCTACAAACATACCTAAATCTATACTCAATTTCACAAAACATTTGGGTGTCAACTGGTGATTAGATTATATCAGTTACACGTAGAACCATCACTAGTACTTGGTGAAAAGTTGAATTATTGTGCATCAATCACAAGTTGACACTTAAGTATGTTAAGAAATTGATTATGGATCGAGATGTGTCCTCAGAGTTTTCCTTTAGTTATTTATGTTTTTTTTTTTTTTTTAATCTTTAGCCACCAACAAAACATTCAACTAGGAAGAAGCAAAACTTGAAAAGTTGATATATTTCCTCCTTGTTTGGATGAGAGGGAGGATCATTATTAGAGATTAAATTCAATCCAAACCTAGTGTAAATTACTTTGTTTTCACACTCTAATAGCAATGTGACATGTTAGACCTTTACACATAGAATAACAGAACATGACACACATAACCACATCCACATAAATACCTAATATAACAAAAATAAAAACCAAATCAATTGAGAAATAAAACCAAATCTCACCATGCAAAAGACTAGGCCCAATGAGGAGCCGTTGGAGACTGTGTTGACGATGTTGCCAAAAGCTGAGAAGTGCCACATCAACCAAGAACGACCATATGAATTTTTTTTTTTTTTGGCCAAAAACGACCATATGAATTAGTAGTCTACAAAAATCAATAGATCTTTTTTTTTTTTTTTTTTTTTGAGGTACAAAAAATCAATAGATCTAGCAACGGACCTTAGCAACTCTGGTAACCTCTCTTACCTCCTCTCCTTCCAATCCTAAGGCAATGGCTGGCGACAAGAACACCAACCCAATTACATGGGTAGCCACAACAAACCAAACTGATAATTTCAACTCACTCCATAGAAAACAAATACAAATAAATTCCTAGCTTTCTCACAAAACCATATCATTATTATGAAAATTGTAGGGTCAAGATTTGTAACTCAAGCCCAAAAGATATGGGATGTAAGCCCAATAAGCCTAACACAATGAATTTGTAGAGAGTAGGTGAAAGAACTGGGCTGTTTGTGAACTAAACAACAGTTAATTAAGACTTTAAAAGGTGAACAAGTACAAAAACAGACTTGAAATTTGAATTTATCGATGTCCAAGGAGATAAATTAATGTTTGCAAGGTTTATACAATTCTTAAAGTTATAGTAGATTTTTCTTCTTCCTTCTTCCCTCTTTTTTCCCCATCCCCCCTCATGAAAGGTCCTTTACATTTATATAGTTTTATTTCGATCTATCTTGATCGTACACCTGTTTTGCATCTAAGCATTCACTCGAGTATATGTCCCATCAGGTATCTTCTTTGGTTTTTCATGAGTGGTGATAGTTGAAACTGCACTGTTCAGGGGTCTTCTCCACATAAATGCGGCCAGAAAAGTTGCTGCAGTGCATTTAATGCGGTGGTAGCAGTTTTTCCCTTAGATATTTCCCCATTCTTATCATCTTTATACATGTATGAAGTTCATCCTTATCGTTGGAACTTCTTGGAAGATTGCCCAAACCGCCCAGGCATTTGCTTAACCAGTATTCCTCATATCCGAGAAGGATAACCTCCTCAGACTATATTTCTTTATCATTTTCTTACGTGATTTTCCACTCCGGGGTCTTTCCCAATCATTTACTCATTATCGGACGTATCCACATCCTCATATAGAGCCCAAGGCCCAATATATGAATTTAGGCTTTTATCCCCACAAAAATATATTTGAATACCTTAAAATTCTTAGGGCTTTATCCCCACATGTTGAATGCCAACTCTTTGTTGTTCTAGTCAATGTCTCCATTAGCACTTGTAAGACTTCGGCAACATTGTTGACACTATATTTAACCGCTCATTATTAGGAGTTGTTATTATATACTTCGGGGGTATACTTTCCCTCACATAGAGGTGGGTTCCACCCCTATGTGAGAGGGAGGGAATACACTCCTAGAGTAAACAATAATTTTCCCTTCGTTAGGTTGGTCTTTTGTGATTTTGTTTTTTAACTAATTTGGGTTTTAATTTTTTTTAATTATTAGGTATTTCTATGATGTGATTGTGTGTGTTATGTTCTATTCTTTTATGTATAAAAATATGATGTGTCACATAAACGAAGCCTTTTACACCATGTTTGGATTGAAAATCTAATGAGTTTAATTCAAGACACAGCTTACCAAGGAAGAAAATAAAAAAACCACTTCATCTCTTTCATAGTGCTTTGAGTCTATGATAACAATGGTCTTTCCATACATGTTTTATCTCAAAATATTAGTTAAAAAAAAGGGCATATAAAACTAGTGCAAAAACTAAAAACTACGCTAGTCCAAAGGTAAGGATTAAATTATTAAGGCCATTTATTAGTCTCTCGTTTTAAAACTAACATTATGCTTGGTTGGGGTGAAAAGTGAGAGGATGAGAAATAGGTGAAGGAAATGAGAGAGGAAAATGTGATTTTCTATTTTTGGGTTGGAGAGAAGAAAATGGGGTGGATAAATTTTTTCACGGCCTACCATTTTTTATGCTGGGATTTATGCCCTAAAATCTAATTTATTGGCATGTCATAAATAATTAAATTGTTTAATTATATGAGACTATTTATAAATGAACTAATGAGACATTATCATAGTCTTCGAGATGCATTATATGTGATTTATGTAATTTAGTTACAAAAGATATAAATCACAAGTTTCTTGTAAACTCAAAATATAGTTCATACCTGATGATGAAATTGGGCGTTTCATCTGCGAAAACTACAACACATCAACTAAGATAGTTTGTCTTGATCATGAAAGTGGAGACTTCTAGTTAATGTGTTGATGTGTCTTAAGTGTTAAGACATATTGAACTGGACTGTTGTGAGATTAATTATTCAATCAACAACTGTCACCTGAATAATAAATCTCACGACTTTTAATTTCATAAACTCTCAATCCTGAGAGAATAGTGAACCCGATCATGAAATATAGGTTACTTTGATATATCAAGAGTGAGATCTAATATTGACGGTCAAAATCACAAGTATGTTGGGTAACCACACGTAGTATTGAGGGAACACATATTCTCAAGAGAAAATCCATAGTCTCTTTTTATAAAGACACGAAATATCCCCTTGAGATAAGTTTAATGGGAACTGGTTATTCAGGGCGTCCACTTTAGTCAAGAGTTACTAAAGTTTATATTTATTGAAATCGGATTTCAATACATATGAATAACTAAAAGATTAAATCGGGTACTTAAGGATAAAATAGTTGTTTACAAAGTGACAGTTCATTATGACTTTATTTACTATGGATATTTCATGCAGGGGTCAAATGATATCATTAGAGTCTTGTGATATAATTTATTAATAAGGCCTAGAGTGCAATTATATTTATATAGTGATATTAAATATAATTAATGGTAACTTTAGGCTTATCAACAGTTGACAGATAAGGCCAAGACCTATTGGAGTTAAAGTTTTATTTGTTCCCTTTAGTTCCATCTCAAACCACAAACTAAAGCCTAATTGGGCAAGACCAAAAGGCTAACCTAATTAGATAATTAGATTTTATTTAATAAAAGTTATTAAATAAAGTAATTACTAAAGTAGTTAGAATGTATGTATAATAAAAAGAAATAGAAAACATTTTTTCTCTACAATGAGAAGAAGAAGGACTTTCTTTGAGAATCAACGCATATAAAGATTGATTGAGAGACCACTATTCGCGGGCACCATGTGGAATTGAGATGTTGATTAAAGGTATTCTCAAGTCTTGATTTTGAATTTCACTATATCAAGATACGCTTGCTATTTTTTATTATAGAATTCAAGGTTACATGATATCTCTCATGAATGAAATAGATCCGTGTTTGTTGCTTCTGCTGTGTGTTTTATATAAAATGCAAAACCAGTTTTTCTAACATTTTTCTCTCTTCAAAATAGAAAAAAAAAAATATATATATATATATATATATATATATTTATATATAAAAGAGAATATGATATTTTAGAAAAAGTATATATATAAAAGAGAAAATGATATTTAGAAAAAGTAGAAAACTATCCTCAGTTTTTCATTCTTGCTTTTAATAATAAAGGTATAATATAATTTACGCTTTAATTTTTTATTTCTCTTTCATATCTACCAAACACACATGATAGATAAGACATATGTTATATCATTCCTGATTTTATCTTCTTGATATTTTGTATTCTTTTACTTTTTCATCTTTCTGTTGGGTGCAGCCCCCAATAGTTTAATTGGCGGCAAGAGAGCCACATGATGAATACTGATCCTATTACAGACAGGAGATTGCATGTGAAAGCTCATTTAATCAGTGTGTTAGCCAAAAGATTCCTAACTTAAGCCATGTTAGGAATTCATATTTTGCTAGGAAAAGAATACTAACGCGGCAGAGGCTTTTTTGTATATAAAAAGCACGTGGATGCTGCATATTTAACAACTACACGAGAAAAAGAGATAGATTGTGCCGCGTAAGGATAGCAGAAAAAGGTGCAGCACAAGCGATTTGTGAGAGTAGTCAAGAGGGAGCCACTTCGAGATAGAAGACAGCCCAGAGAAAGAGCTGTGGGTGGAGAAGAAAACAAAGAAAAGGGAGCAAAGTATTACCACATTTGAGAGAGATAATTAGTGTGTGTAAAAGTAAATAAAAATAAGAGAGATTTTTTGTTTAGCCGTGTGATTTTTCTTATGAGACATACAGAAGTGATATTGTAATTGATTTGATAATAGTGAAATTATTCGGAGTTTGTCTTATGATTTTTCCTTTCAAGGAGAAACGGTTTTTCACATAAATATTTGTGTTTTTGTGTGTGATTGTTATTTAGACAAAATTTAGCTACAAAATTGGTTGTAACTTAAAGTTACGAACTTACTCAATATCTTTTTATTGGAGGTGAATTTTAATAAATTCACCATTAGATTACATCTTCTTATATTTGCTATATTTGCCAATTTTTTAGAAAATTAAATATCAATAGCTATACTATTAATAAATTGTTTAAATTGCAAGTTTTTGTAGTTTAAAATTATATATAAAATAAAAATTTATAGATCACATAGTAAATAATATTCAATTGTCACAAAATTTGGCATACACATTAAAAGCATAAAAAAACATGCAATTCAACGTTTAAAGGCCTGTTTGATAATATTGTTTTAATAATGTTGTTTAAGTGTTGTAGAAATATATATGAATGAAAAAAATGTTGTAGAAATACGTATTGTTTGGGCCCGTTTGATAATATTGTTCTAATAATGTTGTTTAAGTGTTGTGAAACTATATATGGATGAAAAAATATTGTAGAAATACAAATTGTATTGTTTAAATATCGAAAATTATTGTTTAAACTATACTAACAAACAGACTCTAAATTTTTAAAATATTAATTTTGTAATTAAATTTTGTCTTTATTTTTTTGGATGGTTAATTTTAAATCTCAGCAACCCGTAACAATAGCTTCAAATATAATACATATAGCAATTCATTTTTATTATTATTTTTTATAAAATAATGAACAATAGCAAATGGTTGACAATGCTTTTAGAAGCTGAAGCTTGGCTCATGGATGGTTTGGTTGGTAGACAGGCATTACTCATGAGATGGGAGTGAGATGGGATCCAAATCTTGAGCACCACTAGTTGCATAACCAACCGTCTTGTCAAAGTTGCAAAACGCTCAGAAATTTATTAAGGTTCTCCGTAGTAATTTCTTTCAAAATAGTACTGGGGTGACTATGGTCAACGAGGATTTTTTTTTTTTTTTTTTTACTGACCTGGTCAACGAAATTTCTACTTTTACCAAAATAGTACTTGAGTGTATCTAATTAGCTTTGGTAAAAAAAAAAAATTGAAAATGGTTGCACTGCTGTGTAATCAACATGATCAAAGGATTGCCAATATTTACCATTGTGTAATCAACACCATCCATCTTCTTCGCCCACCCATTTGGATGTTCCTGATCTAGAGAGTCATCTGGATTCAGCAGATTGGCTGTGTGTTCGCAATCAAACCTGTACGATTTGACCCAATCAAAAGTACAATATTTAATTATCAATCACTTACAATGACAATCCCACTGCTCCCATCAAGAGTGATTGTTTGGAAGCGTTTATTTTTGTTGATTTATTGGGTTTAAAAAACATATTCAGAATATAATTATATCCAAAAGTTTTCAAAAATTGTACCTAAGCTAAATAAATTAGAAGAATCCAGTTAATATGTACTCTAAAGACACACATTAAGTCATCTACTTTTAAAAATATTTTTTTAAAAATTGAAAGAGTTGTCAATATTTTTTAAATTTTTTAAAAATAAAAATTATTATATGTCCTTAAGACACACATTAATAAAATCTAAATTAAAATTCAGATCTGACAAACTATATATTTTATAAATTATTTGTAGGGTCTGACAAACTAGTCCTCAATTTGTTTGATGTGTTTATTTGTGTTACCTGGCAAGGAGGGAAGAAAAAAAAACAGCAGAAACAATAAAGTGGAAATGTCCAAACTCCAAGAAGAGTTTGCTTTGCAAGAAGGAGACCCCCCAGTCTAGCTAGGCTGCCTAAGGATTTTTATTAAATTCTGAAGGTTATTGCTGACTGGCTACAGGAGGATAATTAAAAAGCTTTGGGTTGGGAAGCTATTCTTTTTCTTTTTTTTTTTGAAAAATAGGTTGGGAAGCTATTCTCCCAGGCATATATGACACAAACAGTACTAGACCTTTGTTTATCATACAGTTTCTAGGTGAGTTTGTCACAAAAGAGGCAGAAATGCATTTGCATTCTATTCTGTTTGACAAGGCATAGTTGTCACTTCACTTGCTTGAGAAGCAAAACCTCTATTCATTGACAGTAAGATAAAGAGTGTGAAGCCTTGAGAAGCAAAAATCTCTCCTCTCAGTGTGTTTGTTTTGTCTTCTTGAAGTGAGCGTCTCAAACCCACCTCTCTCTCAAACACACACACACACACACGCATAGGCCTAAAGGCCCAAAGGTCATCATCATTTGGAACTAATTTAGACACTGAAAGAAAGATGATGAAAAGCATGTCCTATTCCCTAATAGCTATTATGCAGATAATGTCCTGTATTTCTGTAACAAGCAGGCCTCTGGAAGCATATGGTGCTGCTGTTCTACAAGGTTCGGTGTTCATGCCCCTTTACATACATGTCTCTCTGTACAACATTTGTCTGATTCTCTCTTTATTATTAGCAAATACCTTTTTCTTTTTCAGATTCCTACTTCAACTTTTCCCCCCACAGAAAGAAAATGCTTCTTTGTAGTTTGTTCTTACTAAATTTTCTTGAATTAACTTTTTACTTTTGGTGTTAGGAAAAGCATTGCTTATATTCATTTGAGTTCAAGTGTTTGCTTTCCCATAACTTTCTCCTCGTGATCTTGCCTATTTCTGTTTTATTTTTTTGGTGAAATTAAATCAGCTCCCACTAATATATTGCTTATTTTATATACTTCCATGTAAACAGGCCAAAATCCACATTTCACACAAGCTGCCCATGACTCAAAACAGGTCTGTCTCTCTCTCTCTCTCTCTCTCTCTCGTACACACACTCAAAAAATGGGATTATGCTGGTGTAATAATTCTTAGATACTTCAGACCATGAAAAATGAAACTCCCTCATTTCATATTTACGATGAAGTTTACTCATTAAATTTATTGTAGCATCCATCATGAATATAAAAGGAGCTAGTATAATTTTTTCGTGTTCTGAAAGTACTTAAGAATTTTGCCCTTTGCTATGTCTCATTGTTTGATTTTTTTTTTTTTTTCCCCCCAGGGACTTGAAAATGGGAATGAAAAGACATACATGTGGCCAAGTAGGCTGGGGTCAAGACCACCAAACTGTCAGCACAAATGTGAAGGCTGCATACCTTGCGATCCTATTCAAACACCCACAACCACTGATCAGATTGGAGTTCAATATGCCAATTATGAGCCTGAAGGATGGAAATGCAAGTGTGGCACATCTTTCTTTAATCCTTAAAAATGAATGGTTTTAGTTCAAAGGCTCATGTACAGAAAAGACTCCGACTCATTTCTACTTTTTGTTGAGGATGTGATGCTGAGGAAGAGGAATTTTGGAGGATTAAAGCTTTTAGTTGGAGTTTGGAATATATGCAAGTTTTAATATTTTTAAATCTATCTTCACTCTGTCTCTGTGATTGAATGAAATGTAACCCGTTTTCTTGAATTCTAATTGCCTTATTTTCAGACTAGAAATTAGGTAAGTCCCATCATAGAACCTTGATTGTCACACAATGATCAAACTCTACCTTCACCAAAAGCCATCTCTATTGGGCACGATATGATCAAATCCTAGTAAATTATAGTTTTCGTTATTTTTAAAAAAAAAATGTAGCTCATTCTTAAAGTGATTTCTTAAAACTATATATGTCCTAGCTTTACTCTATGGAAAATATTGTATAGTCAGTCTTATAGTCTATTTTTAAACAAAGTTTTGCTTCAAATCTATTTAGAAAAATCTCCTCAAACCTATGTGACTCGGAAAACCATCCACGTATTTAAATGAGTCGTATGACTTATTAATAAATTATGTGACTAAAAGTACATTGTCATGTAGTAGATTGGAAAAATTTATCTTCAAACGGTTTGGAAATAATTTTTTTATTTTTTTTAATAATTCTATAATTAGGAAAACCATTAGAAAAATCTCCTCAAATCCATTACGTGTGACTCGAACAATCATCCACTTACTTAAATAAGTCATATGACTTATTAATAAGGATTTTGTTAATGTGTGCCATAAGGGAACATATTATTTTTCATTTTTGAAAAAGTTTTTTCTTGGGAATTGAAAAAGTATTGACAACTTTTTCAATTTCCGAGAAAATGTTTTCAAAAATAGATGACTTAATGTGTGCCTATTAATAAATCATGTGAATAAAAGTACATTGTCATGTAGTGGGTTGAAAAAATTTATCTTCAAACAGTTTGGAAGTAATTTTTTTTTTTATTTTAATAATTCTATAATTAAGGGGGGTGATTTGAACTCTGGACGTTTTCATTGAAAGCACAGAAAAACACAGACTAATTGAATTACAAGGTTTTGGAAAAAAGAGAATAATGCTAAGGACATAATAATATTTTAACAACTTTTTAGTAGGACTTTTAAATATAGGGAATATTAAAGACATGATATTTTTTTAAAATGATTTTTTATAACCTTTTTCATAATCCTTGGTGTTATTAGAGTCCCATCACTTTACGCTATTAATTAAATTATGCATAATGCTACATACAAAATAAATTAATTTAACATTTTCTACAAGGAAAAAGTTAATAGATGTCCTAAAGGTATTGGTTTAGAAAATATTTTTAGAAAATTTTTATGATAAAAGAAAAAATAATTAATTTTTGTGACAACTTTTTATATTTCTCATGAAAGTAATAACCAAACTTTCTAAAAATAAATAATTAATTATTACGTTAAAGGCACCTAGACATATGGCAAAACGGGTTGGAATTCATTGACCCAACCTAAACTGAATTTTTTAACCTGAGTAAAAAACAGGTCAACTCGTAATTATGTGACCCCCTTTTTTTAAAACTTATTTTAATACTAAAAATTATTTATACTACACGACATGCTACTGATGTGTGCTAGGTGCATAAACATAAAGGCACAAAGCAGCACTGCATGGTCAAAATTAGTAAGTACTACTAAGTAGCCAACACCCAAAACATTGGCCATGCCCCCATTTTTTAAAAAAGAAAAAAAATTGCAAGTTACTAACATAAATACATAATAGACTTAATAGCGTACTAGTGTCATCACACGCACTCCGCACATGCAATGAGACTTTTTTTTTTTTTAATAATTTTGAGTTTAATGTTGTAAATTTTAAGTTTGAATTTGTCTATTTTAGTGAGATTACACAGAAAGAGATTTGTAAGAAGCTAAAATTTAGGATTTTGAAGATGAGTAAAGTACTAGGTTTAATGTGTGCTAATTTTTAGGAAAACATGTTTCAAACATGTGTGAGATATATTTAAATAGAGTGTATTCTAATTTTTAGAAAAAAAAAGTTTCTCTGGTAGTTTTTTTTTTTTTAATTTGTTGAATTACAATTTCAACCCTATTTTTTTTACTTTTTAGGAATAAAGATTATCTAATTAAATTAGAAGATTTTTTACATTTTTTAAAGTCATTACTAACTATCTGAATCCTTTTAGTATATAGAGATAATACAACTAAGTTAATAGTGGCACAACACTACACTACATATAAACGCCTGTAGTCAACACATAATACACCACTAACACCAAGTAACTAGCACAAAACAAAACTAAAATCTAATGTAAAATTAAAAGCTTTATTTATTTATTTTGTCTATATTTTTTTAGAGAGTTTTAACCTATAGCGTCTACTCTTGATGATGCTTTTTATCATTAGACCAAGACACCAATTAGTTTGTCTATCTAAATAATCTAACTTTATTATTATTTCCTTTTGAAAAATAACTTTATTATTATTTTAAATGCAATAGGAACATATGCACTTAAGAAGGTTAATAACTTAACATAGTTCTTGATGTTTAGTTTAGTCCCCCCCCCCCCCCCCACCCCTTTCCCCCTCACCCCTTTATGGGAATGATATCATTAGTGAACTTTGAATCTGAAATGTGTAAACTTAAGGGTGCTCCTCTCTCTCTCTCTCTCTCTCTCAAGTTGTAAATTTGTAATTATAAGCTGTGAATTATTAACATGGAAGATTGTGTTATCATGACTGTAAATAATTTTAATCATGCTCAAAATTGTATGAATTGGAAGGATATGAAAAGTTTTATATTTTTTGGTTTAATTTAATTGTTTTTTTCCCCTCATGCACATATATAATAGTCATTATATATATATATATATATATTTTGAGAAGAATAGTCATTATAGTAGATGGCCACTTGACGAAGAAAAAAAAAATCAAAGGGCATTAAGTGCATTTCCTTTCCTTGATTGATTTGATTCATTCTCTCTAAAAATGTTGGTATTAATTTTTTTTTTAATAATTTTTTTCGTGTAAAAAATACAGCTCGACCTAACCCAAACCCAATCGTACAGTTTGTCACGTCTAAAAGTACCCGTTAATATTACCATTTTTATACAATTATTAAGTTGACAAATTTTTTCCAAGTGTTTATATGGAATCAATACTATTAATACCACTTTTATACTTATCCCCAACAATCCAACGCGTGAGTATATATGTGAAATATTTTGTCTCCTAGGCTCTCTCTTTAAATTCTCCACCAGCCGTTTTATACGAATCACTTCCGTTTGGGGCATCATTAATTATCTCATTTTTAACAAAAAAAAATTATTTCATCGAAATGGACGTCTTCTTTGAGCTTCACGTTATTGCAAAGCAATTCTGAAGTCGACTTGTTTGATCAAAAGATGAGAAATGACTAATGACTAATGACTAATGACTAATGAGAGGTATGCAAAAAGTAAAAACTGCGAAGAGTTTTACATTCATTCTTGAAAGTAGAAAACTTGAAATCTTCAAAGAAGTTGGGCTGTGTGCTCTGATTCGTGTTGAAGGACACGGACTGTTGTTCATTTGGGTTGGCCTTAGCCCTACTATATAATACTCCACATTAGTTCTTTTTTCTTTTGCTCAATAATAAAATATATTCAGAAATAAAAAATCAGCATAGAGATATGACGAGTAGAGGCTCCAACTTCCCCGTCTGGAAATTAGGGTTTAAAAAAAAAGTATTTTACAGTTAACCAACAGTTTCTAAATAATTTTAGATAAATGTAATGAAAACTTTAATAGCTTTTATTAAACTATATTATAATTTTACATTTAATGGTAAACAAACATAATGACTAAGTTGATATATTTTAAGGATAATTACAGATAACCCTTTTGAGGTTATGTTTGTTTTCACTTTGTCTGTCCATGATTCAAAAGTTAGCACTTTGTCTATCTAAGATCAATCTGTTAAGCTATTATAATCTATCTCTCCATTTGTTGAAAAAAAAAAAAAAAACTACTTTTTCGATAAAAACAAACATAAAACTAATCAAAACACTACAGTTTTAAACTTTTTGAAAAATGATTAAACATTACATATGAAATACAAAATATAAAAATACAAATCAAATATCAAAACTTCTCTCTAAAAAGGTTCTAATTGGAAGAACGCACAGCTCTTAGGGAAAAAAAACCATCAAAATTAAGTAAACTTTTAGTGTTAGCCTAAAAGAGAAACAAAAGAGAAAAGAAAATGAAACAGAGAGATTTGTGCTACACGATCTAGTGTTCGATACTCTAAGACCCTTGAAAATCCCACGATAGAAAGGCAATCTTACATAATCTAGTGTCCCATGCAAAGATAGAATTATCACCTAAAATACGTTATTTGTTGTTAAAAATTAAAATGACCAAAGAGCTTCCATTTGACTGGATTGAGATACTTATGTAATAGTTAGAGTTATTGTACTATGCAATTATTTCGTACATCTAATGATGATGTCAAAATCATCAGTCAAGGCGATCGTCCAGACAGAGGATAGCCTGTAGTCATCAAGAAGACCTGCAAGAAATATAAAGTTAAAGCAAAAAGTGGTCACCGGTGTGGTACTAACCACTAAGCCTCCGATGATAAAGTCAGATGACTAGAAAAGAATAACTAAGAGCTCTATTTGAGATATAAGTGTAAAATCAGTTGTGTGTTTGTACCTCTTCTTGGAGTTTGATGTCATATATATATGTATATATATGGCTTCCTTTCCTAGCTATTGGTGGCATTTAATGGTGACATCAATGTCATTCTTGTAACCCCCCTCTGGGTGGTTTGAATGGTAGGATTCGGTGTCTCTCCAACGTTCGTGCTGCCTACATTTATTAGTGTGTAATGCCATTTCATTCATTGTGACTTAAATGGTATTTATGCTCGCCCAGCACTGACTCCTTAGTTGAAGGGAATTTATTGGACTCATCAGTTGCCCTCCTATTCAGTGATCATCAAGCCATCTAAGGACGATCTTAGGAATATGAAGAGTTATTTTTGGTGGTTACAGCTCTTAGGATTTCACCCCCTACTACATTTACTGCGATGTGGCAGGGTGGCGCACATCGTGGCCATGTGTCATATTCTGGTTGGTGGGTGACATCAATTTTTCCAAGAAGACCTTTTGGTTTCCCACGGCTTTCCGCTCTTCGAGGTGATCTTTTAAACCCCCTCTCCTCCTTCTCTTTTCACTTTACTTTCCTTCTTTATGCTCTGCGTGTTCCCCTTTGAGTTTCGATTTCCTTATTTCTCAGGTACACTTTTTTTACTTCCTTTTTTCCTTTTTTGAAAAATTTATTTCCTCCTTTTTTTGCTTGAGGGTTGATCATTCTGAAATTAGAAACCTTTCTCCTTCTGTTTCGTTCCTTTTTGCTCGCTTAGGAGCATCCCTTAGCTTTTCTAGCGATCATTGTCCACGAGTTGGGAATTTTGCTTTAGGGGATAGTAGCCTAAGTTTAGTTGTGGGTGACTTGTATCCTTTGTTGTGCCAATCTTTAGACTGGTTTAAGGTCGTGCGAAGAGTGTTTGTGGAAGAGAGAATGGGCTCCGAGATTAGGTCGAGTGATTTGGGAACGGGTTTGTCATCTAGTGGCGATACTACTAGGGTTAAGACGGACACTGTGTCTTCCCAACCCTCTATCTCAAATCACCCGGTCCTTTCACACTCTCAAGGAGGAGTGTTCTCTGAACGAGGAAACCCTAAGCAGGTTTAGGGATAGATTTCAGTTCCCTGAGGAGACTAGGGTTCATCTTCCCAGGTTGAGTGAGAAATCCTACGTTTTTGCCCATGGTAAGGTGTGCTTCTATGAGGCCGCTTTCTTATGTGGAGTTAGGTTTCCCTTCCATTCCTTTATAATGGAACTTCTCCATTATCTGAATATTGCTCCTAGGCAACTTATGCCAAATTCGTGGAGGATCGTCATAAGTTGCATGGTGATTTGGACAATCATTGTTGACGGGGATATGATCAGGCTGAACGAGTTTTTTCACCTATATCACTTGAAAGCATCCAAAGAGTTTGGATATTATGAGCTCGTGCCCTAGGACATGAGGTCTCGACTCATCATCGATCTTCCTTCATCCTTTCACTATTGGAAGTCTAGGTATTTTTTTATCTCGGATGATGGATAGGAAACCTTTTCTAACAACTTTTGGGGGGGAGGGGAGGAGATTCCTAGGATGCTGCGTAGATGGGAGACCCCTCAGATTGGTGCATCTTATCTCTTGCCAAAAAATCTTCTATTTATTTATTCTGATTGTCCTTTCTTATCTCTCATTAACCTTCCGCTTGTTTTGAAATCAAGGTGCATCTTGAGCTCGAGAGTGAATTTGAAGGGCATGTTCAATCAGCTATTGAATACGTGAGCACTATTAAAGATTTTGATGAGTTGGTTGACCCTCGGACTTTGGCTCTTCATTGCTTGGGTCTGGAGCCTTCCCATTACGTCCTTCGTGCTATTCGGAGAGAGGAGAAAAGTAAGTTGATCTAGGGCAACTTTGTTTACAAGTTGTTTTCCTTTGCTTGGTGTGACAAAGATTTCTCTTTTCTTCTTGCAAAGATGATGACCAAGTTCAACCAGGAGATGTACGCCCATATCAAGGCGAAGAAGAACGAGTCGCTTTCCAGTCTTGGGCAAAGAAGGGTTCGGGTCGTCCAAAAGGAGACGACTGAAAAGGGTTCATCCAACCTTGCTCTCATGGAGGTTCGAGTTGCTTCACCAACTGCTTCCCTAGAGGAGCTCACTTTTAGTCCAAAAAAGTGACAAACCAAGGACAAAGGGAAAGAGAAAGTTGGAGCTAGCATCTGGGTTGACATAGGGACGACTTCGGTGAGGGCTCACAAGGTCATTACGCCTGAGGAGTTGAAGGAGATCCTTGGGGTGCCTTCCCATGAGATGGTGAGTCATCATGTCCATAAGCTTGTGCAAGTAATTTCTTTTTGTCCCTTTGCACTGTCCATATCCTTCATATTCCTTTTGGTCGTGTTTACTCCGTTTTTACATAGGTAACTACCAGGTGTTGGGAGAGACGATTCATATCACCTCAAAGTATCCAGCCAATGAGGAAAAGGTCGTGGTGGCTAACTCCCAAGAAAAAGCTTTAGAGGCTGAGGGTTCTCATTTGAGGAAAGACCTTATTGCCGCGATAGACGACAGTAATACGTCCAAAGAGAAGATCAAGGCCCTGTCTGAGGAGATTAGGGAGAAGAGGCTACTGGTGACGCGAAAGGACAAACAACTTGTAATGGCCAACCAAAAAGTTAAGTCCATTACTGCTAAGGTCGTCTAGGCGTTCTAGCTTACAAAAGAGTATAACATGGTTCTGTTTAGCTAGTACTACAAAGGCTTTGAGCTATTGAGGAGGTACCAAGTGAAGCACGGCCCAGGGGCAGACTTGGAAGATCTGGAATTTGAGGCTATAGATAAAGAGATGAAGGCCGATGAGGCTACACAAGCTGTGGCTGCTACTGACGAAAACCCTACAGATCTTAGAGAAGGTGGAAATGACGCTCTTGCCACTTAGCTGTCACATTGTCTTTCTTCTCTTTTCTTTTCTATTCTTTTCTTTTTTTACTTTTTTTTTTAAATATCTTTGGGGTGCCCTACATTTTTTTTAGGGCTATTGAACAATTTCAAATAGATATTTTTGAATGTTTATATTCCACCGTACCTTCTAGTCATATTGTGTTTGAATACTCACATGCCATGTTTACTTGCCTTTATTTCATCTAGTAGATTTTTATGCTGAGTAGTAGGCAGGGTTGTTGTTCATTGATAGGGAGTTTGTGCAACTTCGTAGCAACATCTGTGTGGCCTGTTTTCCCGTGAGTGTTTTATCTTTCGCCTTCTATAATCTTTAGGCCTTGCATCACTAAATTTGTTTGGAGAACCACTCTGGTGGTTTGCATTCATCAAGAGACTTTTGTCAATCATTTTACTTTGCATTTAGTCAAGGTATTCTGCCACTCATCTTCGTCCAACAATTTATATCTCTTTAAAGAATCTTATCATTTTGGGTTCATCAAAATGATTTACATCCATTTAAGCAATTTTATCATTTTAGGTTCTTTAAAATGATTTATATCCATTTATGGAATTTTATCATTTGAGGTTCATCAAAATGATTTACATCCATTTAAAGAATTTTATCATTTTGGGTTTGTCAAATAATTTACATCCATTTAAGGAATTTGATCATTTTGGGTTCGTCAAAATTATTTACATCTATTTAAGGAATTTTATCATTTTATCACTATAATTTGAATGAACGAGCTCATAGTGGGCAGAATAATACGTTTATTGATTTGCTTCAAAAATCATAAAAACATTGTTAATCGTTTACAAGCGAGTTCAGTTCCTATTGGTAATACATTTTCAGGTGTTCAACATTCCATGGATGGGGTAACTTATTTCCGTCAAGGTCCTCCAGGTGGTAACTTCCTCTTCGTGAGTAATGGATGACTCGGTACGGGCCTTCCCATGTTGGTCCTAATTTGCCTTGAGTTGAATCTTTCATTGCGGGTCTCACTTTTAGTAGGACAAGATCTCCAATGCTAAATCTCTTGAGTTTTACCTTCTGGTTGTAATACTTGGTCATATTTTGCTAGTACTTGGCCATTCTTTAAGAGGCTTGATCTCTAACTTTGTCCAAGCAATCCAAATTCTACTTCAATTAATCGTCGTTGTTGTCTGGGTTGAAGAACTCCTTTCTCAAGCTGGTGGCTCCTATCTCGACAAGGATGACTACTTCTGTGTCGTATGTGAGGTTGAACGATGTTTCTCTTGTTAGGGTCTTTGCTGTGGTTCGATAAGCCTATAAGACGCTTGGTAACTCTTCGGGCTATGCTCCCTTTACCCCCACTAGTCGAGCCTTGATGATTTTCAGCAATGTTCGATTCATCACTTCTGTTTGTCTATTGGCTTAAGGATGTCCAGGTGAGGAGAATTTATTTTTGATGCTGAGGTTCGAGCAAAAAGAACGAAATCCATGGCTATCGAATTGACAACTGTTGTCAGGGATGATCGTCTTGGGTATCCCGAATCTACATACAATGTTTTTCCATACAAAGTTCTGGATTTTTGCTTCTATTATCATGACGAGTGCCTCTACTTCCACCCATTTCATGAAGTAATCAATTGCAACGAGCAAGAACTTTACTTGTTTCTTACCTTGTGGCAAAGGTCCCATGATATCAATTCCCCATTGGGTAAAAGGCTACGGTGAGGTGATGGCTGTCATCTTTTCTCTTGGCAATCGTTGGATATTCCCGTACTTTTAGCAATTGTCACACTTTTTAACAAACTCCACAGCCTCTTTCTGCATCGTGCGCCAAAAATAACCCGCTCTCATGATTTTTCCTACCAAGGACCTTGTGCCCATATGATCCCCACAGATACCTTCATAGACTTCTTCCAGAATGTACTTAGCTTCTTCCTTTTCAACACACCTCAAGTAGGGTTGTAGGAATCCCCTTTTGTAAAGTTTGTCGTTCGGCATAGTAAATTTGGTAGCTCGTTTTCTGATCTTCATGGCTTCATCTGGATTAGATGGCAATTGGCCATCTCTGAGGTAGGACATAATTGGGCTTATCTAGCCAACGTGATTCTATATTGGGAAAGTCTGAAATTCTTTTATATTGGGGGACTTCTACACCTCCAATTTCAGATCAGTCAAGCTTGCCTTGCTTTCTGATGACGCATATCTGGCCACTTCGCCGGCTGCTGAATTTTGATCTCGTGGGACTTGAGTAAAACTTACCCGATCGAATCCATTAATCAACTGGTTTATTGATTTTAGGTATATCTGCATCCTCTTTTGCTTTACCTCAAATTCTCTATTGACCTGCCCTATGACGAAATCACTTTTTAGCAATGCAATCTTGGTTCTAAGGGCCTTTGCGACCCTTAGCCCTGTCAATATAGTCTCATACTCAGCCTTATTATTGGTCATGGGGAATTATAGCTGGACTCTATACTTCAAAATGTCTTCCTTAGGGGTAATAATGACAACACTTGCCCTTCCACTCTTTTGTGTCGACGATCTGTTTGTATGCATCGTCCATTTGATCGGTTCTTTCTGGTTCTCTTCGTGTCCTGGCATGGTGAATTCTGCGATGAAGTTTGCCAGTGCCTGGGCTTTTATGGCCCTCTTGGGCTTGTATTCGATGTCGAATTGACTAAGCTCAATGGCCTAGTGCACCATTAATCCTGCGACTTCAGGTTTATTCATCGCCTTCTTGATGGGTTGGTCTATTATTACTATGATGGGGTTCGCCTGAAAGTATGGACGAAGCTTCTGAGAGATTACTACTAGAGCGAACGTGATCTTCTTCATGTAAGGGTATTTGGCTTCAACCTCTTGGAATGCCTGGCTAATATAATACACTGGCCGTTGCACTATTTGCTCTTCTCTAATTATTGCCACACTCATAGCAGTTGTAGATACTGCCAAGTACAGGAAGAGGTCCTCGCCTTCCTTCGACGGGCTCAGGAGTTGAGGGTTGCTCAAGTAACGCATCAATTCTTAGAATGCTACTTCACATTTGTCCATCCAAATGAAAACATGTTTCAGGGTTTTGAAGAAAGGAAGACACTTATCTATGACTCTAGAAACGAACCTATTGAGGGCTGCGATTCACCCCGTGAGTGATTGTACCTCTTTCACCATCTTTGGTGATGACATCTCGAGGATGGCCTTCACTTTCTCTAGATTGGCTTCTATCCCCCTTTGTAATACTATGAAGCTGATGAATTTTCCCAAGGATACTCCGAATGCACAATTGGTTGGGTTCAACTTCATACTATACTGTCTTAGTGTATCGAAGGTCTCTTTAAGGTCATCCAGATGACCTTCTTCTTACTTGCTTTTGACGAGCATATCGTCTATATACACTTCTACGTTTCTTCCAATCTATTTGCTGAACATTTGGTTTGCCAATCTTTGATATGTGACCCTTGCGTTCTTTAACCCAAAGGGCATAACCCTGTAAGAATAAAGTCCCTAGCTAGTGACGAAAGTCGTTTTCTCCTGATCTTCTTCAACCATCTGTATCTGGTTGTACCCTGAGAAGGCGTCCATGAAGGTGAGGAGTTTATGCCCTGTTGTTGAGTCAACAAGCTGGTCGATCCTAGACAAAGAGAAACTATCTTTGGGGCAGGCATTGTTTAGGTCTGTGAATTCCGCGCACATTCTTCATTTTTCGTTCATTTTTTTTTTTTACCATGACGACATTGGCCAACCACTTTGGCTAGTAGACTTCCCTGATAAAGCTAATGGCAAGTAACTTGTCCACTTTATCCATTATTGCCCTATTCCATTCAGGGGCAAAAACTCTTCTTCTTTGCTAGATTGGTTTTCTCTTGAGATCCACCTTTAAGTGATGTTGAATGATACTTGTTGGTATGCTAGGCATATCCTCATGGCTCCATGCAAACACATCCAAGTTGTTCTTTAAAAAGCTTATGATTTTTTTCTTTCATCAAGGGATCCAGGTTCATCTTTACTTTGGTTGTCTTCGTTGGTTCCCCTTCCACTAACTCGATTGTTTCCAGAGCTTCCATAACCTCTGGTGTTTTCTCCTCGATCATCCATGTATGGTTTTCCTTTGAGGCCAACACTACCTGATAGCATTCTTGAGTTAGCACCTGGTCCCCTTTTATTTTTCCAACTCCTTTCTCCATCGAGAACTTCACCTCCAAGCAATAGCTGGACGTATCTGCATTCCAACGGTTAAAAGTAGGCCTCCCTATGATGACATTATAAGATGAGGGGGAGTTAACTACCAAGAAATTGTGTTGTTTAGTTACTTGGATAGGGTATAAGCCAGCTATAACCATTAACGTCACTATCCATCTTGGGTACACCTTGTCTCCAATGAAATTGATGAGGGGAGATTCAAATGGACGAAGTTTCTTCAGGTCTACCTTCATCTGTTAGAATGCAGAAAGGTAGATGATGTTTGTTGAGCTCCCGTTATTCATCAAGACTCGTCTAGTGTTGAAACCTTCTATCATGAGCATAATGATTAGGGGGTTGTCGTGTGGCTGCTTCACCCCTTGGGCATCCTTGTCAGAAAAAACCATGTCTAAGTTCTCCCTTCTTTAATGTTTGGGTGGGCTTATCACGTGGATGCTGTTTACTTGTCTCTGCTGTGACTTTTTAAGGGACTTGAACGACCCTCCTATAGTAGGCCCTCTATTGATCATTATTATTTCTTCTACTACGTCCTTCAGGCGATCTTGCGGACGATCCTAATTCCTTAGTTTCTCGTCTGATCTCATTTGTGTCGCTTGCTTTGCCTAATCTAGTTCGTCCTTCCTTACAAATTTTTGTAACTTTCCTTTTTGAATCAATTCTTCTATTTGTTCTTTTAGATCTCTGCAATCCTCCGTGTAATGGTCGTGGTCTTTATAGAAATGGCAATACTTCTTCTTGTCGCGAATGTTGGGCAAGGAGTGTAGAGGCCTTGGCCATTTGAAAGCATTGTCATCCTTGATCTACATCAAAATCTTGTCAACTGGCATAACTAAAGGAGTAAATTTTACCGTCCTTGAAAGCTTGTCGTCTTTCCTTTTGACAGATTCTCGGCTAGACGCAGGAGAGCTTCTCTCCCTTTTCCTACTCCTTTACTTGTCCCAGATGCCTCTTCTTTCCTTCTATGGGCTCTCGTGCTCAATTGCAGCCAGAGCGTCTTTAACTTTCATCTATTTTTAGGCCTTCAACGACATCTCTGCCATTGATTCCAGGGGACATCTTGCAGGGGCGACCACGAAATCCTTCGACTTCAAACCAGCCTTGAACGTAGTCAGCTACACTTTGTCTTCCGCCTCGTCTACCTTCAATCCCTCCCTGTTGAACCTCTTCATGTAGGATCTCAGTGACTCCCTTTCTCCTTACTTGATTGTGAGGAGATGATCCACTAGTCATTTTTGGCGCTGACCACCAACGAAATGACGAATAAAGGAGTTGCTGAGATGTTTAAAATCGTCAATGGACAAACAAGTGAGTTTGCTGAACCATACCCTCGTGGCCCCTTTGAGGGTGGCTGGGAATGCCTTGCATAAAATTTCATCGAGGGTGTACTGCAATTTTAAGGTTATCTTGAAGGTGGTTATGTGATCCAGAGGATCCCTCAAGCCGTTGAATGACTCGAGTTGGGGGAGATGAAACTTCGACGACAGGGGGCACTCCAAGGCTCTAGGGGTGAATGGAGAGTTAGTTCTTTTTACCATCCCATCCAGGTTCTTGTCCGTCTTCTCCTTCATCGCATTCTTGAGCTCGTCCATCTCCCTTCGCATACTCTTCAAGAGATCATTGCTAGCTCCATCTAATGGGTCTACCCTTCTTGATCCATCTCTCCTGTTGCTGCTCTCTTCATCCTCATTCATGTTGACATCGCGATTTTCCTCTTGTTGTAGCTGCACTCTCATCTCTTGATTCTATCTGGTGAGTTCTTCTATGTTGGCCGTGAGTGCCTGGATTTGTAAGGCTAAGGCTGTTGGATCTTGAGAAGTGTTGGATTCCATCTAGACGTCACAGAGGGTAGAGCTATGTTTTCAAACTAAGGTTTGAGACGTCCCCACAAACGGCACCAAACTGATGATGCCAAAATCGTCAGTCAAGGTGATTGACCAGACGAAGGATAGCCCGTAGTCGTCAAGAAGACCCGCAAGAAATATAGAGTTCAAGTAAAAAGGGGTCACTGGTGTGGTGCTAACCACTGAGCCTCTGATGACAAAGTCAGATGACTAGAAAAGAATAACTAAGAGTTCTGTTTGTGCTATAAATGTAAAATCAGTTGTGTGTTTGTACCTCTTCTTGGAGTCTGGTGGCATATATATATATATATATATATGTATGTATGGCTTCCGTTCCTAGCCGTTGGTGGCATTTAATGGTGACATCAATGTCATTCTTGTAACCTCCCTCTAGGTGGTTTGAATGGTAGGATCCAGTGTCTCTCCAACATTCGTGCTACCTGCATTTGTTAGTGTGTAACGCCATTTCATTCATTGTGACTTAAATGGTATTTATGCTTGTCTAGTGCAGACTCCTTGGACAAAGGGAATTTATTGGACTCATGATGTACTATATGAAATATAAAATTTAATGGGTAAAAAAGTTTAAAAGTAAAAAGAAATTAAACTATATGTAATAATCATAAGGTAGTATTGATTATCAAATCCCATTTGACTTATTTTATTTTATTTTACTAGTTTTGTGTATCCCTTGGTAGCTTACTTTTGTAAGGCAAAAATTGTTGCAAATTGTCGATAGTAGATAAAAAAGTTACGTCAATAATAGGTCAAAATAAGAACAAAATCAAAACTTATCATTTCAACTATAATAAAAAATGTTGTGAAATTTTTTATGTCCATCACATAACTTAAAAATATATATATAATGGAAAAAAAATGTACTAAGTTGCTTTACCCAACCAAAAAAAGGTGTAGTAGGTGGGAGTAAGCATCAAGTGGTCAACCTAATCCGGCATTATGGTTTCAACTGCCTAAGAACCAAACCTCTATAGAGTATTTGCCTTTTTTTTTTTTTTTTAAAAAAAAAAAAAAAAAAAAAACCTCTATAGTGTATATATATAGTAGAATAATAAAAGCTAGACAAGAAAAACCAGGTACTGCTACCACAGACAAGAATCACTGTTTTTAGCTGGGTTGTCTATCGGTAATTGGTCCAAACTGGATCTCGATAAGGTCGGCAAATTTTATCAATAAAGAAAAAGAAAATAGATTTATATCTAATTAGTAATTATGATATAGTAATATATGGAAAGACAAGGAGACAGAGATATTAACACGTAATAAAAAAAACTGAAAATTTCTTCATTATTCATATTCACACAGGTTGACCATGCCTTGTAAATAACAAAACAAAAAATAGAAGTCGCAAAGAAACTATAATCTGAGGCGGTTAATCCGCGTTGATATATTTTTGTCAATGAGACAGAGATGTCAAGACCTGTTAAAATAAACAAATAAAGAACGTCACTATTTTTAAGAAGGTCACTGTTGGAATAATTGAAGAATTTAACTTAACATACTAGTTAGTAATTAAGATAGCTGTCAAATAAAGTGAGTTTTAATTAGCAATAAAATCTATGTGGGTTCCAATTGGCTTAACAAATAAAGTCACGACCTAAAAAAAAAAAACTGATAAAGTTTTTGAAGCTTAAATAAAAGATTTATAGTTCAATTTTTGTCGACACCAAAACTGATTGGTATTATCTTAATTTGATGGATATTTTGGCTCAAATTCCATCTACACAAAAAATTAATTAGTGTGTTAGTATAATAAGAGTTGGAATACTATAAGTTTAAATTCTACCATATTCTTATAAATACAAAATTAAAAGAAGAAGAAGAAGAAAAATACAAAAAAAAAAAAATTGATTAGTGTCTTAGCATGATAAGAGTTAATCATCATAAGTTTAAATTCTACCATACCCATATAAATACAAAATTAAAAAAAGAAGTAGCTTTTGCTTAAGTTTTCAAAACCATACAAGAATACTTAGCCCTTAGCTCTGTTTTTTTTTTTGGCCAAATAAAAGAGTGTATCTCAAGTTCATGCATTGATCTTCTCTGAAAAATAGATATATAAAATTATATTTTAAATCTTATGGTTTAAGGGTTGTATATAGCAAATTACACTATAGTTTTAGAAAAAATAAAGAAGAATTATTATATTAAGCCCTATTGTTTAGAGGTGTAATAAATTAAATCTTAGAGTTTTAAAACTAACAAACTTGAAACTACAAACAATGAGGTTTCAAAAATTAACAAATCAAACATTGAGCTCATGGATAAAAGCAGCGTTATGTTTGGGGTTAAACGTGGAATGGTGCATTTCATTCTTGAGAGAGAGAGAGTCCTATTCCTATAAAATGTCTGGTAGCCACCCTTTTTCACACAGCTTCATATAAGCCTTTTTTTTTTCTTTTTTTTTTTTAAGAGAAAACACCACTCATCCTTGTTCATACACATTACACATGCAAAAAGTTAACCAACAACTCAGTAGCCTTTTCTAACCTATGAATTAATGTGAAATAACTCAATTTCTTCACAATTAGAAAAAATGAGAAATTTTGATTTTATATATGTGTGTGTGTATAGGAGAAGGCTAGTACTATTAACATAGTTGCCAAGAAAATATCAAAGATGGAATGGTTGCCGACAACGTAAAGAGGCCTAAAGCATTAAAGATTAGTATTCAACTGAATCAACTCTTCAAATTATTTTTAGTCATATTGAACGGTATTGTAGCAAATAATTACCAAACAAAATCTATGCCCGATTCTCCAATACTATTCAAGTTTTTACAAAATGCTACAACACTCAACAAGTTTGTAGAGCGTTGTAACTTTGTCGTACAAGTTCTCTCTCTCTCTCTCTCTCTCTCTCTCTCTTTGATTCTTTAAAAATGTTGAATTTTTTAATTGGAAACTTTTTTTTTTTTGTTTTTTTTTTTGGGGGCTAAATTGAAGAACATTGTATCTTAAATTCATATGTAGATGTTTTCAGTCAAAACAGTTAGAGGAATTTACATTTTAAATCCTATGTTTAGGGGATGCAGTAACTTAAACTTCATAGTTTTAACAAAGTTAATGAAAACTAGTTTTTAAACACAATAATTTAGGGTTGTAACAAATCAATTTCAAACATATCAAATTAAATTATGAAATTTCAAAAATAATAAATTAAAAATTGAGCTTATGGATCATAAAAATGGAGTTTTTGTTTGGTATTAAGTGGAATGATGCATGTCCTTTTTTAAAGAGAGTGGTAGAATCATACTTGTTTGAGAGAGAGAGAGAGATCATCATTCTACAATACACTTGATAGCCTTTATGGTTGTGGCATATGCAAAAGGCATAACCACCATCAATGTCTCATCTATCTCAAAACTAAATTCTCTCATCTTTACAAAACGTATAATCTAACCATATGTCCTCAGCACAAGTATCATTACTATATTCCAAGAAACAATTGTTCTCACAACCATTTCATCTAACACGACAAGTGCATTCAAAATCCTCTTATAAGTGCTGATCAATTTGTTATAAAAATACATATTAGAGTTTAAGCCACACTTCATATTTGTCCACATTAGCTTGCCTCCCTCCCTCCCTCCTCCCTCGTCCCTAGAGCACTCTAACCATCTCTTGCACCTTGAGAAGAAGCAAAAAATGTAATTTTATTGGGTCTAAGTCATTGCATTCACATTTTGGAAAAGACTCATATCACCTTTTTTGGAAAATTGCAAACACAATTGTATTTTGTTCTTTTTATGAACACGATCTCAAGGTTTAATTTATTATTTTATCTCATAATTTTGTTTTTTAAAAAACTTTTTTTATGTAATTTTTTTTATTAAACACGTGATTTAATTTGTTGCATTCTTAAATTTCTCCCTAAATTATGGGATTTATTTAAAATGATTATTGTGCTTTAGGTTTTTTTTTTTTTTGGGTTGTTGTTGATATATATATATATCATTAGGGTGAGAAGATTTCAACTTTAGATATCTTTCTCATATTTTAGATATCTTACTCATGAGAGAACAAAAAAAAAAGAAAAGAAAAGAAAGGCCATGCCTTCAGATCACGTGACAAATACGCTCCAATTTGGTGGATAAAGCCACTGACAGGGACCCCAGTTTTACACCGGCGCAAAAGCTTCTGTGTCCCTACCTTCGTCTCTGAAGAGAACTTTCGCCACGCGTACCGTACACGCGTGGACAAGGAATTTCCCAATTAACCCAATAAATAAATATAAATAAATAAAAGAAAGAGGAAAATTTATCGTTCGCAGACTGTCTTCGTTCAAAGTCTTTGCTCCGATTCGCTAAAAAAAATACAAAATACAAAATACAAAATACAAAGCAAAAACTGCAATGCTAGAGAAAGAAAAAAAGATTAAATAAAAACACAGCATATCATATGTCTCTCACTTTTTTTTCCCCATCTCTGTTACCAAAACCTCCTTTAACCTAACCCTAGATTTTAACCAAAAAAAGCAATTCTCACAATCTCATCCATACCAAATTCTAACCCTACCCTAGATCTTCATTTTTTTTTTTTTGGGATAATATTTTCGTTCTTCTTCGTTTCCGTACAATTCATCTTTGTTCCGCTCTGTCAATTTCGATTAGTATTATCCTCTGTCGGAGCGGTTGAATCATCGTTCACAAATTTTTTTTTTTTTTTGAAAAATTAGAAAAATTAAGGCTCGGAAATTGTAGCTAGGGTTTCAAACAATTTCGGTTTTTGTGTGGAAATGGAGCATCGCGTTGGGAATAGGTTTCGGCTTGGCCGAAAGATCGGTAGCGGTTCGTTCGGAGAGATCTATCTCGGTATGTGTTTTTAATTTGTGTGGCTTAATTCTGGTTTTTTTTTGGGAGCTTAATCGGTGATCGAATTGTGGTTTACAGGTACTAATATTCAGACTAACGAAGACGTTGCAATTAAGCTCGTGAGTATTGCTGACTCTGTTTTATTTTAATGAAAATTCATGAATTTTTTGTTTTTTTAGTTTATGGTTTAATTTAATGTTATTTTTGCTATGGAATGTTGTAAATATATGTTTTTTTTAGAGAAAGAATTATGGGATCAGATTCTGGAGAGAGTTGTTCTTTATGGTTTAGAAATCATAGTATAGGTAATTGGGTATCACTTTGTTTTAAGGAAATTGAATGGTACAGTTACTTTAATGCGATTGAGATGCTGAGGATTTCAATTTTAGCTTGTTTTCAGGGCCTTTAAGGGTTCATCAGTGTATAAATTAGAAGATATTTTGTTTCTTTCATTGTTTCCATTATTTTATTTTGGAAAGAATAAACATGGGGAGAGGGGCAATCATGCTTTTGGAAAACTGGGTTGCTGTACCCGATTTTATGTTTCATTTGATTTTGAGAGAGGTTTGGTGATTTGTATTGTTAAATATGTTATCCATTTCATGATGGGTTAATGGTGCATTTAAAGTGGTTTTATGTGGCCAGTTGATATCTTTTACATACTATTAAGCATGGCCATGGACTCGACATGACACGAGACATGGTGACACAGCAATTCTTGAAAAATTAAGATGAGACACGGTGGAAATGCCACAATTAATCAAATTTTAAGTAGTGTTATTTATTTGCAGGCATATTTTATGTTTATTCATATGCTTTCAAAATAAATAAAAACTATCAAATCTTTAAAAACATATCTAAAATGAAAGGAATTTTTTCTCAAATACTTTTTTTTTTCCTCCTAACATAATGAGGACACTCATTCAAAATTGTCTCCAGCCTGTCTGACACAGATGTGTTGGGCACAAACACGGTTTTGAAGTGTCCGTGCTTCTTAGTTTACAGACCTGGAGATGTATTTCCTCTTCATGCTTAGAAATGTGCAAATTTTCAGGTTTGGTGTTTGCAATGCTGATGTAATTTTTTTGGTTCTTAAAATGCTGATGCTATTTTTTACATTCAGGAAAATGTCAAGACAAAGCATCCTCAGTTGCTATATGAATCAAAGTTGTACAGAATCTTGCAGGGAGGAAGTAATGAAATTTCTTAAGCTTTATTGGTCAATTTTTTCTTTCAGTTGTTGCAATTTCATTTAAAGTTTTTGTTTTTATTTTGTGGGTCATCTAATTTTCACTTTTCATTGCAACTCAATGGCAGCTGGCATTCCAAACGTGAGATGGTTTGGAGTGGAGGGAGACTATAATGTGTTGGTGATGGATTTGCTTGGACCTAGTCTTGAAGACCTTTTTAACTTCTGCAGTAGAAAGCTTTCTTTGAAGACAGTTCTTATGCTTGCAGATCAAATGGTAGTTCCCTTGACTTGATGCATAGCATTGCATTGGTTTGTATTGCTCCTCTGAGAATCACTAATCTATGCCGTCTTTTATGTCTATTTCAGATTAATCGTGTCGAATTTGTTCATTCTAAATCATTTCTTCATCGAGATATCAAGCCAGACAATTTTCTTATGGGCTTGGGAAGGCGTGCAAATCAGGTATTTTTTCTAAATTTGATGTAGTTTCTATTTATTTCTTTCATTCAGCTAATCTATATTGATATGGTAACTGCTATTCACTTCATGTAGGTCTATGTTATTGACTTTGGTCTGGCTAAGAAATACAGAGATAGTACAACCCATCAGCATATTCCTTACAGGTTAGTGTAATGTGTGTGTAGTTGTTTTTGGCCGAGTCAGTGTCTCATAGGTGGAATTTGATTTTCTATTGTTCTGTAAAATTGTATTTACATCTCCATATTAATAATGGCGTGTTATGAAGGATTGGGAGTAAAGATTATACAGTCAATATGGTTAACCATTGTAATGGCTCTGACTGTTAAAGGGTGCTAAAGCCTTTGTGCTCCTGTGGTACAGGCTGCTTGGCTTTATTTTGAACCCTGCAGTTTTGTCTAGCCTTGAGAAGACATTCTGCCTTTCTTTCCCAGGAAATGCTCAACTCTGTTGCAGTGTGCAACACTTTAGTTCATCTATTATTTTCTGGATTTTCAGGAAAGATTGACCTATTAAAAAAAAAAAAAATCATTGTCTCATCTTCCTTTCTAAGTCTTGATAGAATTGGAAAAGAATTTGAGCCAGCGTCTTGTCTAGCCTTTCTGGTTGTCCATATTAATCTGTGGATAAAACATGATAAGTTGATAACCATGCAAGCCATTATCACATATGGTAATTTTGGTTAGTCAGTTGTTAATTGTACTTTGGTCATGAATGGTGCAGAGAAAACAAGAATTTGACTGGCACTGCAAGATACGCGAGCATGAACACTCATCTTGGTATAGGTATGGTTTGTCACATCTTGACTTGGTGTTCGTTTCTAACTTGTGGTTCTTCCAGTTAAGTGTCCCTTCTGAATTCTGTAATAATGTTTATTTCTTTTTTGATGTTTTGGACTTAATAGAGCAAAGCCGGAGGGATGATTTAGAGTCTCTTGGATATGTCCTTATGTACTTTCTCAGAGGAAGGTGATTTTTGCTGCATATCCTTCCTTTTTTTCTTGCACTTCATACATTGTTTAGTGATTCCCTTTTCTTTATAGTCTTCCTTGGCAGGGACTGAAAGCAGGAACTAAGAAACAAAAGTATGACAAAATCAGTGAAAAGAAAGTTTCTACTTCAATTGAGGTTGGTTGTTTGTAAATAGTTGCTGCATCTGTTCACTATGTCTGCCTTCTGTAACTTATAATTGTAGTACTTAATGCTTCTTTCAGGCCTTGTGTCGAGGTTATCCAACAGAATTTGCATCATACTTCCACTACTGTCGTTCACTACGATTTGATGATAAGCCTGATTATGCTTATCTGAAAAGAATATTTCGTGACCTTTTTATACGTGAAGGTTTGAATTCATTTCCCCCTGAATGACTTTTCTTTGGTTTACACTCAGCTTCATATTTGCAAATTGAATGTCGGTCTGAAATAACTTGTTTGAAGGAAAGATAGAATAGCGTCAGTTCTCCCTCATTTTATTGCCCTTTTTTGTTCGAACAGGCTTCCAGTTTGATTACGTATTTGACTGGACCATTTTGAAGTATCAACAATCACAGCTGGCAACTCCTCCGGCTCGTCCTCTTGTAAGTGATCATAATTTCTCTCTTTTGATTTGCATTGGATGCATTTTGTAATGCCTGTGTTTTTTAGGGTCCTGGTGTTGGAACTAGCTCTGGAATGCCCCCTGCTATTGCCAATGCTGATAGACAGACAGGTATCTTAGCCCCATTCCTTACATTGATATCAATACCATAATTCTCATATATGGTCTTTCATTACATCGAACCATTTTGTTGGTGGTTTCCCAAGTTGCAGTCTTGTTGGTAGATTTTTCCTTGCTATCCTTTTCTTGCTTGCTGTAAGGATATCACTTGGCTTCTTTTAATCCTTTCCAACCCCGACCGATTCCTTCTTTCTTGTTGCCTTGTTTGAAATAAGTTTTGTAACGTCATATACCCTTATTCCTCCGAGCTGTAAATAGAATCTGCGATTCAATGTAAGCTTGGGTTTATGCTACTTCTCTCACTTTGTTGCAGGTGGGGAAGAAGGGCGACCAGCTGGTTTGACTTCAATGGATTCTTCACGGCGGAGAATAGCAGGACCAACTTTAAATTCTGGAAACTATTCAAGGCAGAGAAGTCCAGTTGTTAATGATTCTACAATTTCTAATGATACTGCGGTGAGTTGATTGGAATGCATAAATTTCATCTTTTTCTTTTTTTTTTTTTGGGGGTGGGGTTGGGGGGGGGGGGTTCTGTTGCGTCCAAGTTTGTAGAAATCGTTTGATTGTAATCTGATGTGTTATCTATCTACCTTGGATAGTTTATTCTTATTGATGTTCTATGACACCATTTTAAAATTAGCATAAGGCATAAGCCTGTCTCCCCCACTCTTTGATTCACCGGTTACTGTAAGAGGCTCCTGCTGAGTTATCACTGATAGGACAGGGTGGCAGGTGCCTAAGTAATTTTGTCCAAATTGTTTAAGTTTTTAGATCATTTTAAGGCCTGTTACAATCTTGTTGATTAAAGCTTAAAGCTGAATTTCTTAGTTTCTTGCTATTTGCATTTTCTTTGGAAAACCTTTTCACTAATAATTTAACGCATATGGGATGATATCAAACATGAGATAGAACAATTTTCCTAGTGAAATTGTACTGTCCATTTGGTTTGACACTATTTTAATCTTAATGTGCATTATTCTTGGACCTTGCAGTTCATAAGCAACAACATTTTGGGCAGGCCAAGTGGATCATCAAGGCGTGCTGCTGTTTCTAGCAGCCGTGATGCATTCGTTGAGAGTGAGTCAGATCCCCATCACTCGCGTACTACTGAGGCAAGCCCTGGAGCAGCACGCAGAATTTCAAGTGGCCAAAGAAGTTCACCAGTTGGATCTTCAGACCCAAGGCGCGCATCATCTGGGAGAAATACCACTCACACAAGAAACTATGAAAATGCCCTCAAGGGCATTGAGACCCTGCAGTTGGACAAATGAAGAGAGGATTCAGTATTAAATGCTCACCTCAGTGCGTTCTTGTATAAGCTTAAATTGACTGGTGTGCTATTACGGTTGCAGTAGAATAGGTTTTGCTTGCAGTCGAGTTGTGAAGGAAGTTGGAGTTGAGATGTCGGGTTGAAACCCAGAGAATCTTGGGTTTGGATTTGCACACTTGTAGCTTAAACCGGACATGTAGAATCAAATGTGAAAGCTGTGGTTCATCTGAACTTATCCCAGGCTCGGCTGTCTATAAAGCTCAGGTTATATTCACATGGCTTCTCTGTTTTGGCTACAACGTTTCAACTTTTTTATCCCTGATAACTGTGGTCACTTTGTTGATTTTATGATCGTACGTTTCAATGTTATTGAGACTTATGGGGCCAAAAGCTTGGCACTGTAAATTGGCGAATGTGTTCATATTCCTGTTTAGGTTCTTCTCTCTCCCCCCCCAAACCTTTATTTTTTTTTTCTCCTTCAAATTTTACACACATTATGTTGAGCACGGGTGCAGGTTTGAAGAATTTACGTTAAAGGAAAAGAAATGGATGAGGGAAGCGAGTTGTGGTTCATCTAACCGAATTTATCGGTTATGCATAACATTTTCTAGCTGTTGCTGTGTTTTCCTGACTCGATTTTGTACATTTTCTTTTTTCTTTTCTGAAATAATTATTTTTTAATTTCTCATTGATTATGAGTGTGTCAATTTTGAACAAGACATGTATATCCTTATCATTGCTCAGCATTTACAATTATGAGATGATCCTTTTTTTAGTTCTGCAATATTGCCATCCTCAATATATTCAACGCCTACATTCCTTTGTGCCTTGTGTGGTTTCATTGTGACAAGAGCAATAGCATTTTTATTGGTGTTGCACTCCCATAAAAATCCCTTTGCAATTTTACGTTTCAACGCCTATATTTCAATGGTCAGGGTTAAATTGTGTTCGCCCTTTTCCTAGAACAAAATAGGGAAAAGTATAGAGCTGGTGATCTGTATTGATCTGATCACGTCAACATCAAGGCCATTTCATTGGAATATGCACCTCTGTGATGTGTAATCTTGAAGCCAAGATCATGTTGGGCAGATCCAAATTCCAATTAAGCCTTTTGTACATTACCCAATTATATGGACATATGACCTTAAGTTTTTGAACTCCGTAGGTAAAAATTCAAGCAATTCAAGTCCCACAGAAATGAGTACGTTTTGGTGGGGTGGGGTTGGGTCTAAGCTTCCTTAAGTGTATGTTTGGATTTGGCTGAAAAGCCAAACGCGCCTGGCGTTTTTTTTTTTTTTTTTTTTTAGCACGTGAAAATAAGACAAAATGGTGGCTACTGTTCACGTACTGTGCATGCAGTAGCAAAAAATGTTGACTTTTCCATCTTTTTAGCACAAATTTTATTGTTTAGGAATCTACAAATTTTATTTTTCAGTAACTTTTTCATTAAAAATTGGTACTATTTATATATTTAAAAATTATTTTGTTATAGTGTTTTTCAGTTTTCAGTTTTAATTTTCAGTTTTTAGCTGTATCCAAACGTACCTTTTTAAGTCTCAATAATGATTGCTTTTTATTTATGTTCCTCCTGAACGAGGTTCCAAGGCTGTTAGAATCATGCAAAGTGCAAACGTTATCCTAGGTGCTATTCTTTCCAAGCTGACCATCTATAAGCCGAAAAAGAGGGCGAAATGAAACATCAGAATCAGGGCAAGGTCTTTTTCAGTGAAAACAGTAGTCGCGTGAAAACAGTAAAAACCATGACTGAATATCTGCATTCATGTTTAATACCTTGCATTAATTTCTTTTAATAATGCAAAATTAAGCGTTTGGGGACTAGAAATAAAGGGGCAATTGATATGGTTAATTGGTGGTTGACTGGTTGGTATTCATGGCCAACAAATTACCGTATGATTAACCAGCCATTCTCATCAGTTGGTATTTTTTGTTCGGTTGCTGCTATACCTCTCCCTATCCTGTCAAAAAATCGAGGTTGGATGCCTGGGGCACCGGAGGAAATACTATAAACATACACAATAACACAAAACTAAAGACGTGACCAAATTAAACTGTCTATGTCACCTGCTTGAGTTCATAGTAGCTTACTATTGTATGATGTATAACAAGTTCATTTAGTTGAAACACAGTCCCTCTGATTTGATACAGTAGCTCTCACTGAAGGACCATATCCATGCTACAATTTGCATTCTAGTATTTTATTTTTATTATTTGTGTATTCCGTTCCATTAATTTCTCTCATCTCAAACGAGCTGTAAAAGAACAAACCTTTAAAAAACTCATGGTGACAGATGATAAAAGGCTATTTATTACATTATTACCAACTAGTAAGTTGTATGTGCAATGCACGAATAATTTTTTGATATTTTATGTAAAATGGATTTAGATACTGTTGTACATATATTATAAAGAAAAAGTAAACTAAATTAGAGTAAAGAAATATATACATGTTGAGATATTAAAATTTAGTTTAGTAGTTTCATTGCATATTTGTAACCTTCTCAAGGTAAGATTAACTTTTTAAAAACCATGAAACCAAAGATAAATGCAAAAGAAGAACGGGACCATGAAAATCAACTAATTTGTATTGTGTTTACATATTTCATACCATGAAATGAAAGTATGCCCAACTCTCTCACCATCTTCTACTTATTGATAATGTAACATAAAGACATGATGTGGGCAAGTGTGTATGCATGTATCTTATAAATGATTTAAAATTAAACTATGGTAGAATATGAATTTATATTGTGCACCAAATATTCTCTCTACTTATATAGCCAAAACAAAAATTATCCAACCAAATTATCCAAACCTAAATCATATTTAAGCCCCTAATTTTAAAAAGAAAAAAGAAAAAAAAAAAAAAAACTACTCGTAGGTGTTTCAGCTTCTTGATGTAGTGGGAGGCTTGTATAACAGAGGTGGTGACCCTTTAGATTCCTCTTTCTTTCTTTTTCAAATGTTTTGTCAGTCTCAGGTCTTTTATTTTAGTAATATATAGTGAAACAATGCGTTTTATTTAACAATTCACAATATTTTTGTGTCTATCTATCTCTCTTCAGGGTCTTATCTAGTTAGTTATTACTATTAACCTTAATTATTATTATTTTTTGCTTTTTTTAACAAAAAACTAAAACGGTGGGTATGCTAAAAGATGTGAAGAATAGAGAAATGTATGGTGTAAACTTAGTCAATTAATGAGATAATAGTAAAATAAGTTAATGTGAACTTTTAGGTAACAGTAAAAAATAAAAAATAAAAAAAAAAATAATGAAAGAGCTAAAAAAAAAGGATTAAATGCAAGTTTAGAGTGCCACTTGACAAGACATCATGCAATCCCACATGAGGTCCCTGATTATATATATATATATATATTGATTAGCTACACGCCAACAATTGATCAAGTCATATAGACGGTGTGGGGGCCTTTTTTGTGTGTGTTAGGCTGGGCTGCCTCCCGCGGTGGTAGACCCAAGTATTCTGAGTAAGGGAGTTGAGACCAATCTAACTGCAACTCAATTTGGTCCGGGTAGTGCGCAAACATTGAGTCCAAGTCCAAGGGAAAACGCTGCAAAGTGGGCTTATCCCCTGTTTCTGCCACAGAAGACTTTTTTCCAGTTTCTGCCGCAAGATTAACTTTTCTGTTTCTGCCGCTGCCCTTTTTTTTTTTGCCGCAGGATTGATGTTTTTGCCGCAAAAGGAACTTTTCTCCGGTTTCTGCCATAGGTTTGACTTTTCTGCTATGCAGCAAAACTTTCTACCGTGTAGTAAGACTGTCTGCCGCGTAGTAAAACTGTTTGCTGTGTAATAAGACTGTTTGCTGTGCAATAAAGCTTTCTGCTGTGTAGTAAAGCTTCCTGCCGTGCTTTAAAGCTTCCTGTCGTAAAGCCTTATGCAATAGAGTTGTCTGTTGTGCATTAAAGCTATCTGCCGTGCTTTAAAGCTGTCTACCGTGCTTTAAAGCCTTCTACAATGTGAATGACCACTTTTCATTTTTAATGCAGAAACACTTTTCTACTTCCTGCGCATAAACAAATCTAAAACCCAAAAAAAATACCCATCAAACAAATGTTAGTTTAAATGGGTTAGCATATTCTCAAATATATACATACATATATGAGCATATATACTTATACATATTCACATATACATATATAAAATATATTTTTTCAGAACATGAGAAACAATGTATATGTATATATATTCTTATGGCAGGATAATGATTAGTTTGTGTCAAAAGTAAAACATGTAATAACAAATAAAGGAGAAAGCTTCAGCAGGAAAGGTTTAGCTGGTAAAATAGTTAACACGATAAATATAATGAAAATGTGCTTCAGTAGAATAACAAGTACAGCAAGTAAAGACACCACAGCAGGACAACTGATGCGACAGACGTGATAAAAACGTACTACAGCAGGATGACTAAATACGGCAGATATAAGTTATAATGAGAGAAATCAAATATATTTGCAATCAAAATCAAGTATTGAATTTGCCCATAGAATAAGTAAACCAGGAAGGAACCCAAACTCCAACTTCAGCAACCTTATCATGGGCTCCTATCAAAAAAGTTGTTCATTTTGGAGAATAGGCCTAATTGGTTACTAGCTATTACTTTTGGAGATTTCAAAGAGTGGGTTTGCTAAGAGGGAGGAAAAAGATGGTCAATTGATGTATGCCCCTATTCCTACCGCGTTTTCTCTCTTTTCTTTCTTTCTCTCCCCTCTGGGTGTTTTTCTTCTTCCCCTGTTTTTCACTCTTTGCCCTATTTTTTCCTCTACCTCGGTCCCCTTTTTCTGCCGTGGTTACCTTCTTTTAATAGCAAATTGATTAAACGGGATTTCTCCCTTTTACTCCTAGGGCTTCACCAATTGTTTTTGGTTTGTTGTGGGCATCCTTTCAGGATTACCCACTCACCCATTGGTTGCCCCGACCACTGCCATCTACTCAGAACATGTTTGCTGCACGACAAAATTCTTTTTTATTTGTTCCTGCCGTATACCTCTACCTCTAGATTCAAAGATCAGAATTGGTCTACCTCACTACCTAACTCTATGGTATGTATCAGATGGTCCCAACCGTTTATTACTTCTTTTGGGTAAGATACTATCCCAGCAGGATATATTCCCAAAAGAAGTTATGGCATGAAACCAAATATAGACCCCCTTTTCCCCCCACCACCAAACCACGCCCTCTGAATCTCTTTGACCGTGGGCCCACCTCCCTTGTATTGGCTGGGTACAGGTTGTTGGTGCCTCGGCCCCTCTGTTTTTGTCTTCTTTCGTTCCCATACCATTCCTGCTGTAGCAGATCAACTATGTTTTGTCCTGCTGCAAGTCTTTCACACGTTTCCTGCTGTGTTTGTCATTTTCTTTAGTTTGGGCTTTTCTTTCCTTCACGTGATTCCTACTGCTGACACTTCCTACTGCTCCTTGTTTCCTTTCATCGTTCTTTTTCATATCAGTTCTCACGCCTATCTTTTTTATACAAAAGGATTTGGGCCTTTGTGGGCCAAATAATGTTGACTGGATCAAAAGGGTCTTGGGCCCAATTTATCTTCATCTGCCGAAGCCATCCTGCCAGAGAACTGTATTCTGCGACAGATCTGTATTCTGCTGAAGAACTGTATTCTGTGGTAGATTTGTATTCTGCGGCAGTAAAGCCTTTTGCCGAAGAATAAGGACTTGTGTCTTCATCTGCCGAAGCCATCCTGCCAGAGAACTGTATTCTGCGACAGATCTGTATTCTGCTGAAGAACTGTATTTTGCGGTAGATCTGTATTTCGCGGCAGATGGCTTTCACTTGCACTTCTTTCTTTACTCTTCAGTCTTCTTGGTGGGTCTTTGGGCTTTGCTTCTCACTGGACTTTCTTCCTTATGGGCCTTTAGGTACAGGTTTGCAAAAATGGGCATCAATATTTAGCACCCTGAGCATATGGATTGCTCCTGCAATTCGTATGCGAAACTCATGCAGTTTTTCTTTTGCGGGTTGTTTAACAACTCACATGCGAATGCTTCTCTTCTTTTCTTCGCGTGCCTACTATTTCAATATTTACTCTCCTTAGGCAAGTTATTCTTTTTCTTTCTACAATTTTACGACCCTCCAAGGGTAGCCAAAAAGTTGTTGTTCATGAGGGTGGTGCTGGGTCTGCTGGGCCTCTTTAGGCCTGCTGTATGTTTTCCTTTTGCTAAATTCCATTAGCCCAGTACTATCATTAGGCTTGTACTATGCAGTTTCGGGCTTCCTTGGTTCATTTCATTGCTTTCGGGCTCCTTTGCCTCATTTTATTCTTTTGGGCATCCTTGGCCCGTTTCATCACTTTCAGGCTCCTTTGTCCCATTTTACTCTTTTGGGCATCCTCGGCCCGTTTCAATTCCTTACTCCTATAGGCTTTTACTAATCTCATTGAGCTTCCCCTGCCCAATTATTGTATACTCATCCTTGAGGCTCATAGGCTTGCCCTCAACCCCTACTCTCTTTGCTTACATTACTTTTGAGCCTGCTACGGCTCATTCTTACTTTTTCACGTCATACACTGCCCATGGGTTTGTTATTCTCTCTTTCCTGGCTCCTTTGAGCCAGTTTGCTCCCTCAAGGCCCATTTGTTTATTTCATGGACCTGTGATCCATTATTCCTGTCATTCGGGCTTAATGGTCTTCTTCTCACTTTACTAACTCTTTTCTTCCCATATGGTTTTCATTCAAAGGGATTATTTGATGATATGATGATGTGTGCATCCTTCTCTTCATCATTTCTTTGTTTCTTGGTTTGCTTCTCGAAAATTCCTTGTGATCTTGGACTTCTACAATGGTACTCAGTTCTTTATGCCTGCGGCAATTTGTATACTTATTTCTTCACATTTCTGCAGCAGCACGTACTCATTTCTTTGCTTTTGTAGGGATAAATACTCATTTTTCTGCTTCTGCAGAATATGTAGACACTTTCTGCCACAATACACGCACTTATTTCTCTGCGTCAATACACCTCTTACTCTGCTCCTGCTAAAGCAGCATTTATACCGTAGGAAGTGAAGGTTGTAGTAGACTCTGCGGCAGAAGAATTTGGCTTGACTGCTTACTTTCCCCATGTATTCCTTAGCATCATCTCTTCATCTCTTCAACCTTTTTTGTTGGGTTCTTCTTCATTATGATGTTTTACATTTTCTCATCTCTGTAGAATGCTCAAAATTGGCTCTTTGGATTCTTTAACTCTTCTTTCTGCCAACTTCGCGAACAACACTTTTACGGAGCACGGATCCTTCTTACAATCTTCATTTTTCTTTTCTTTTAGCCACTTAAGGTTGCTTCACTTTGGGCTTCATTCATTCTCTAAAAATAGAGAAAGTGTTGTCTTTTACTACCTTCGCATCTAAGCTGACAATTGAAAAGAGTTTCATCAAAACAACTCTGCCACATCACTTTCTTTAAGTAGAGTTCTTTCACAAGAGGAAAGCTTCCTTTAAGTGTGTAGATTAAAGGGTGACTTCACTCCCTTTTCTTGTGCCTTCTTCTTCTCTTTGCATTCACGTATCTTCATTTCTTTTTTCTTAAAACAAAGCATAAAGCTAACATTGCAAGCCCTCATCATAGTGGAGTAATCTTTCATTTGTTGATAATGTATTCTTTGCCAAGATTAAGTTTCTGCAGCGAAGGATGTTGGGCCTTTTCTGTTTGCATTGCGGGCTGTTTCTGATTCTGCCATAAATTCTGGTTTTGCTGCAAAATTGATCTTTCTGCAGAAATGACTAAGTCTGCCACTCATTTTAAGGTGCCCACAAGCGGTGCCACTATAGATGTTCTTCTTTCAAGAGGCAATAAGGATGCTTTCACAAGAAATCTTCACTTTCTTTTCATTCTAAACATTTTCTTTGTCATTCTGCCATATACTTCAGTCATCTTTTGTCTATATCCGCAGCTCCGCTCTTAGGTCTCTTCCCTTTTTTCATCAAGCCCTTCTAGGTCCTCACATCTTTCTGCTGCAAAGATTTCATTTTCTTTTTCTTTCTACCGCATCTGCATAACTCTCAGGGATGGAGTCATTACTTCTGAAGGGTTTATTACCTCTGTTCCGCAGACCAATGAAAAAGGTGAAAACCCTGTGGCTGACTTTGGTGAATTTCTATAAGCCCAAAAAGTGTCCAGCAGGTGCATTTTTTTTTTCAAATCCTACTGCATTTTTCTTCGTGGTAGGTCAGTAGTAGCCCATTTGCAGCAGGCATCTGCAAAGTTTTTTCTTCCTTTGGTGCTCCCCACACTCTCCTGAGTGTATTTCTTTTATAATTTCTTTTGCTTCTTCAGGGCCCAAACATCTTAAGGGGTCCCCACTGTACTCTTTTTTGAAAAGGACCGTATTACGTAAAAATAACATATTGCCAATCTCTTAAGCTTGTATCTTTTACTATGCTTTTGTGGCAGGATGCCTTCTGTCAGGTACTGCATGAATGGGCTTCTTCAGTCTCCGCTGACGAACATAGTGTAACTTTCTTCTCTATCTGCCACAAGCTAGTAGGTCCCACACTGGGTTTGGACTTGATCTATGTCTTTATCCATACTTGGCTAAAAGAAGCCTGACCTTTAAAGTCTGCGGTAAAGGCTAACCTCCCCTCAGGATCTACAAGTCTTGTCATGTATTTCTTTTAACTTTCTTTGGGCTTCCTCCTGCTATACGCACCTGGACAAGACCCCACTTGGCAGCCTGCGGTACAATTCCCCTCTTACCAGGGCATAGTGATTTAGCATCTTCAGTTCTGCGGTGTCTTCTTCCTCCGTCAAGGCCTCTCTTATGAGAATCCACCAATCTTCTTCACACTGTTCCTCATGGAACCTTTCTTTCAACATCTTAATTGTATACTCTTTCCTCTTGCTGACTTCTATCCTGGTGCTATCCCTTTCGAAAATTATTTGTGAGCCTAATGCAGCCAACGCATCCGCAAACCGGTTTTCGTTCTTTGGAGTATGTTCTATTTCGAAAGTTGAAAACTTTTCCTCCATCTTCTAGGCCAATCAATGCACCTATGGCATACGAGTTAGTGGGTAGATAAAGTAACAATGACATTTTGCGGATTGGGGCTTGCACCGTAGGAATGTTCATCATGATCTGCTATAGCCTTTTGAAGGCTGCCTGCTATACTTCTTTCCTCAAAGCTTTTTCCCTTCTATCTCAGCGTGGAATACCCTGGCAGGCAGTGCGGAACACCCTGGCAGGCAGTGCGGAATACCCTGGTAGGCAGTATGGAACACCCTAGCAGGCAGTGTGGAACACCCTGGCAGGCTAGGCCACTGGCTTGGCCTCGGGGTCCACATTCAATGTATACATTATTAACCTAGGATCCCATCCTGGCAATTTCACTGTAACCCCATGCGAAGACATCTTTGAATTCTTTCAGCAATAGTATCAATTCTGATTTCTCCTTTTCTGAAAGTCTTGAGCTAATTGAGATGGATCTTGGTTCCTGTGGGTCCGGCCCCAGGTTAATTTCCTCCAATTTTTCTTCTGCCACAACCTATACATTCTTTTCTGCCACAACTTCTTTGTTTTTTTTTTTATTCTTTCATTACTCTCCTCCTCCAAGCTTTCTTGAACCGCGCAACATACCAAGTTTTTGTAGAAGATACAGGATGTTGCTGCTTCATATTGATACTTTACGCACTTTGTGGCAGGCTTTCTAAATTTACTGCAGAATGAGCCTTAGCGCCCCAGCATGTGAGACAACTGGATAAGTCTTTAGCTTTTTGAAGAAGACTTCCCAAATTTTGTTGCAGAATGAGACAGCCCCCAGCATACGAGAATAAACTTTTAGCTTTCAGCAGGAGGCTTTCCATGTTTACCGCAGAATGAGCTTTAGCCCCCAGCATGTGAGACAACTGGATGAGCTTGATATCACCTTCTCTTGGTGTTGATGCTCCATCATGTGGTTCATGCATTCTTCAGTAAAAAAAAAAAAATTAGATGTCATGGATCTACAAGTTGCCATATCGTAGAAATTCTTCATTGCTAGAGAATTTGGGAAAAAGTTACTTCCCAAGCATGCTTTGACTGTGTTCCACTGCAAGCACAATTGCTTCCCATGTATTTTCTGCTACATATGATTGTGGCTATAGCTCTTCTATAGATTCTTTCTAAAGACTTGCGATCATGGCTCCTTTGCGGGTTTGATTAAGTGTAGCCCCCATTATGGGCTTTTGCCAAGAACTCACAACCATGGTTCCTTTGCTGGCTTTTAGCCAAGAATTCATAACCACAACCCTTTTGCTGGCTATTGCTACCAAGACCCATATTTCATGGGTTTCTTCTTTGCTTGCTTTGAGTATAGGCATATTTAGATGGAGCTTGCTACGTCTCTTGTTTTATGGTTGGCTAGTAATAGCCAAAAGTCAGTGGCTTCTAATATAGAATATCCCATGACGTGCCAACATCTTCTTGGGACATCATGCTTCTTTATTCTTGTGGCAGAATGCCCTTGTAGTAGAACGCCTTCAATAAAAACCACGTAATAGTTTTCTACGGCAATAAGACAAGCAACTCTATTTACGGCAGAATGTGTGTGAGTAATTGTTTCTACTATTTCCCTTTTGTACACAAGCTGAAAGAAGGAGCTTTGAGTTTGCCACTATTGCAGAATTCTTCTAGGATGAGACATGAGCATCCATGAGCTTCATGACTTGAAGAGTGATGGTGGAGTTGCATAGTTTGTAGTACAAGTGATGTGATACATTCTTTCTTAGAAATATCATAAAGATCATGATCATTAATGCCACTGTAGGCATAAATTCTCTGAGGTGCTTTAAAGAAAAATTCTCAACCCTTCAGGGTTGTTGAATTAGTTTGCTAGACCGAATAATGGACAAAAAGCAGTTTACAAGCAGCTTGTAGACTTGGGCTTCTTTATGGAGAGTACACAATTACTGAGTGGTTGGCTTCATCCCAAGGTTTGGATTTAATTTGGACACTTCACCACCCTGTCACATGCCTTCAATGTATGCTTTGGTTGAAAGCGGATGTTTCGATATCGCCGAATCGATTAGTTCTCCCTCCTCCCTTCATTGATACTGATATAGATTTGCTGATGTAGTAGCCAAAAAAATTGATTCAACAAAAGTGAACATGAAAGACTTTGTATGCATCTCTTTTACTTTGAGAACAAGTCTCAAATTTGTTGTGCTGAATTTTGTGGTAAGATATTCTGTGAAAAGGACTGCTGGGATTCAATACAAAATTCTGCTGCAAAATATTCTACTATAAAATATTCTGCACTTTTGAAATCTAGCAGATTCTGCTGTGAATAGTCTGCCGAAGGATTTGCACTTTCTGCTACAAAATTTTTGCAGAGGGACATTTTGCACTTCTGGAATAGTCTACTGAAGGATACTTCACGGAGGAAATAGTCATTCACAACAGTATAGTAACGATGAAAGTTTTCCTTTGGCTGTTATAGCTTCATTTTTTTGTTTCTAGCTTTTGGTTTTTTTAGGGGAAGTAGAGCTAGAATCACTAGCATGAGGAAAATTATTGAAACCTAGTGAGGGAATGAAGAAATTTTTCTACTTTAAGTGTTGGACCTGAAGGTGGAGATAGAGAGAGTTTAGAAAGCTTCTAGCACTTCCTTAAAATAAATGAGAGCAAAAAGTGGTGGAACTTTTGGTTTTGCATGTTTGAATAAGTAGCTTGCCACATGTCTCACATGCATGACAAGGAAAACAAGTGGCATTTACAGGATAGGACCAAGTATTGTAAAGGTCTTCTATTGTAGAGTTCTCATTTCTGCTATGTTTTAACATTGCTCCACAGAATTCTGCTACGACACTGTCCTGCTGTAATGTTGCTATATTCTGCCACAGAATTCTGCTCCGGTACTGTTCTGCTGTAACACCGCTGTGATATTCCACCATAGAATTCTACAATGGTACTGTCCTGCGATAACGTTGTTGCAATGTTTTACCATAGAATTCTGCCACACTGTTGTGATATTCTGCCATAGAATTCTGTTATGGGACTGCTATGACATTTTGGATACTTTCCTGAGAGTATAGCTTGGAAGGTTTAAGAACGTCGGCACGTCTTGCTTTGGTAAGGACTTGGAAACATGTTTGTGGAGGAGAAATATCTCATTCTCCCCATCTTGATCCCAACTCCCCAGTGGAGTCGCCATTTTAATGTGGGGGCCTTTTTTGTGTGTGTTAGGCCGAGCTGCCTCTCGCGGTAATAGGCCCAAGTATTCTGAGTAAGAGAGTTGAGACCGGTCCAACTGTAACTCAATTTGGTCCGGCTTGTGCGCAAACGTTGAGTCCAAGTCCAAGGGAAGACACTGCAAAGTGGGCTTATCCCCTGTTTCTACCGTAGAAAACTTTTATCTAGTTTCTGTCGCAGGATTGACTTTTCTGTTTCTGCCGCTGCCAGTTTTTTTTGCCGCAGGATTGATGTTTCTATCGCAAAAGGAACTTTTCTCCAGTTTCTGCCACAGGTCTGACTTTTCTGCTATGCAGCAAAACTTTCTGCCATGTAGTAAGACTGTCTGCTGTGCAATAAAGCTTTCTGCTGTGTAGTAAAGCTTCCTACCGTGCTTTAAAACTTCCTGCCATAAAGCCTTGTGCAATAGAGCTGTTTGCTGTGCATTAAAGTTGTCTACCGTGCTTTAAAGCTGTCTGCCGTGCTTTAAAGTGTTCTACAATGTAAATGACCACTCTTCGTTTCTACTGCAAAAACACTTTTCTACTTCCTGCACATAAACAAATCTAAAACCCAAAGAAAATACCCATCAAACAAATGTTAGTTTAAATAGGTTAGTATATTCTCAAATATATACATACATATATGAGTATATATACTTATACATATTCACATATACATATATAAAATATATTTTTCCAGAACATGAGAAACAATGTATATGTATATATATATATATACTTATGGCAAGATAATGATTAGTTTGTGTAAAAAGTAAAACACGTAATAACAAATAAAGGAGAAAGCTTCAGCAGGAAAGGTTTAGCTGGTAAAATAGTTAACACGGTAAATATAATGAAAATGTGCTACAGTAGAATAACAAGTACAGCAAGTAAAGACACCACAGCAGGACAACTGATGCGGCAGACGTGATAAAACGTGCTACAGTAGGATGACTAAATATGGCAGATTTAAGTTATAATGAGAAATCAAATATATTTGTAATCAAAATCAAGTATTGAATCTGCCCATAAAATAAGTAAACCAGGAAGGAACCCAAACTCCAACTTCAACAACCTTATCATGGGCTCCTGCCATAAAAGTTGTCATTTTGGAGAATAGGCCTAAATGGCTACTAGCTATTACTTTTGGAGATTTCAAAGAGTGGGTTTGCTAAGAGGGAGGGAAAAGATGGTCTATTGATGCATGCCCCTATTCCTGCCACGTTTTCTCTCTTCTTTTTCTTTCTTTCTTTCTTTCTTTCTCTCCCCTCTGGGTGTTTTTCTTTTTCCCTTATTTTTCACTCTTTCCCCTGTTTTTTCTCTACCTTGGTCCCCTTTTTCTACCGTGGTTACCTTCCTTTTATAGCAAATTGATTCAATGAGATTTCTCCCTTTTACCCCTAGGGCTTCACCAACTGTTTTTGGTTTGTTGTGGGCATCCTTTCAAGATTACCCACTCACCCATTGGTTGCCCCGACCACTGCCATCTGCTCAGAACATGTTTGCTGCACGACAAAATTCTCTTTTGTTTGTTCCTGTCGTATACCTCTACCTCTAGGTTCAAAGATCAGGATTGGGCTACCTCACTACCTAGCTCTATGGCATGCATCAGATGGTCCCAACCATTTATTACTTCTTTTGGGTAAGATACCATCCCAGCAGGATATATTCCCAAAAGAAGTTATGGTAGGAAACCAAATATAGACCCCCTTTTCCCCCCACCACCAAACCACATCCTCTAAATCTCTTTGACCGTGGGCCCACCTCTCTTGTATTGGCTGGGTACAGGTTGGTGGTGCCCTGGCCCTTCTGTTTTTTTCTTATTTCATTCCTACGACATTCCTGTCGTAGCAGATCAACTCTGTTTTGTCCTGCTGCAAGTCTTTCACACGTTTCCTGCTATGTTTGTCATTTTCTTTAGTTTGAGCTTTTATTTCCTTCACGTGATTCTTGTTGCTGACACTTCCTGCTGCTCTTTGTTTCCTTTCATCATTCTTTTTCATATCAGTTCTCATGCCTATCTTTTTTATACAAAAGAATTTGGGCCTTTGTGGGCCAAATAATGTTGACTGGATCAAAAGGGTCTTGAGCCTAATTTATCTTCATCTGCCGAAGCCATCCTGCCAGAGAACTGTATTCTGCGACAGATCTGTATTCTACTAAAGAACTGTATTCTGTGGCAGATCTGTATTCTGCGGCAGTAAAGCCTTTTGCCGAAAGAATAAGGACTTGTGTCTTCATCTGCCGAAGCCATCCTGCCAGAGAATTGTATTCTGCGGCAGATCTGTATTTTGCGGCTAATGGCTTTCACTTGCACTTCTTTCTTTGCTCTTCGGTCTTCTTGGTGGATCTTTGGGCCTTGCTTCTCATTGAGCTTTCTTCCTTATGGGCCTTTGGGTACAGGTTTGCAAAAATGGGCATTAACAGATATTTGCTAGAAAGCATGGCATATTGAAAAAAAAAAAATAATCTTGATGTGCAATATAATATATCTTTTATGGCAGATGACAATAAAAGTCAAAGCTCTATCACTACTATCTCTTTGACATAGAGGAATAACGTAGAATATCATAACCTTATCAACCGGATGGAGGATTAAGATTAACACACACAACGAGCTCAGTGCACCCATGTAATTAACAAGTGTCATCTGCCATGTAAATAATTATTCATTGTACATAGACACGAGAATGGTGAGTTATCCACACAAATATAAAAGCGTTAGATAGCCTTAGTCAGACAATTGTCAATAAGTTGTAAATATGGAGAATGTTGATTTAGTGTTACATGTGTGTTCTTTACAAATTGTATCCTTGCATTTCTCTACAGTTATCAAAGGGATGGCATACTTTGTAAAGAGAAAAAACGAGTAATGATAGAAGCATTTCTTTAGTTCTCTTTTAGTTTTCTCTCTATTGTGTTTGTAACTGGTATCATAGCCTCCTACTCACTTCACTTGTATAATCAATAAAACTCTACTACCTTTGATAGTTCCATTACTTAGTGTGAAGTGTTTCAAGCATCTATCTATTATTATAAAGAGTTGTAGGGTAAGTTTGTATTATATTTGTCTATATAAATCGGTTTGTATATATCCTTCAGCACCTCGAAAATGGGTTCAACTCACTAGAGATAAAAGAAGAGTTGATGTAAGGTACTCCGATGGCTAAGTAAGAAGATAATTATTTCTTTCGAAATTGTAGCAAAGTGAGTAAGTTATGGAAATTTTTTCATAGGTTCCTTGCTATTTAATGTGTAGACATTGTGGTGATTTCAAATCCTTTCGAATCTTTAAGCCATACGGTCCCTCTCATCTCTTGGGGGATTGAATCTCTCATGCGCCTGACGCATAAGATACCAGCTATCTTGAGGAGCCCCTGAGGCTAAGATAGACTTGGGTAGGGGACAGCCATACCTGCCTCACAAACTAAGACATTGTCATTGTCACATGGCATTTTTTTATAGAGCTTGTGGTTAACTATTTGCTAGGACACCATTATTTGCGTTACATCATTAGATTGATACTCGGAAAACACTCATTAAGGCCTAAATTTTCTAGATCAATGAAGCATCATGCACTTCCCTTCACCATATCTTGTACATTTATTGAAATTTGCTTTGTTTATATTGGGGTTTTTTGTTTTTTGGATTTGATTTAGGCCCTTTTTTTTTCAATAATGTTTGAGAGAGAGAGAGAGAGAGAGAGTGACATCAATGTTGCCTTTTGGGGGTTAAAAATCTGAACCACTTTTCTCATAGGAGTCCATGATTTTTCAAGTTCAATTTTTTAAGATTTTATTTTACCATTAAAATATAATGTTGAAGCGTCTTTTTTGTTGGTTTAGATTTTGTTTTTCCTTTTAACCATTTGCTGGTTTAGAATTTTTTTTTCCTTTTAACCATTGTTGGTTGGTGGCTTTTGTCAGTTTAATTTTGATCTCCTTTTAACCACCAATTCTTAGTGTCAATTTACCACGATTTGTGTATAGTTCCAGAACTGTGATAAATATGATAATTATTGTCTATCTTAGTCTTGCCCCTAAAACATTAATGAAGACCAAAAAAAAGAAGGGTTGAATTCCCTTGGCAGTTAAAAAAAAAAAAACCTTCAGTTTTCACTGTAGTGACCCATCTCCCGAACATGAATGCACTCGTTGGATTTTTTCAACACTTGTAGTCTTTCTTTTTTATTGTTCAAGCGCACTTGCAGCCTTGAATCCTTAACAATGCAACCACTCTCCTTCCTTTGGCTCAACTTAGGACTAGGAGCATCCTCATTGGGTGGCAATTCGTGTTGACTTGTAGAGTCGACTTATGAGAATTTGACTATATAAGTAAAAACAAACATGACACATTTATTATGTGTTAGGATCTCTTGACCCTAACATGACATGTTTATTAAGCAAATTGATATGGTACGACTCATATAACTTATTTAATAAACAAGTTGTGTTAAAGTTTACACAACTTATTTGATATATATGTCATGTACTCAGGTTAGCACGTTTATCGAATGCTAACTTGTTAGCATTTCTCGGATTCTATAGAATGTATAAGTATACAACTATACTCCAAACAAAGTCACCAACAAATATAATTACAACCATAAATTTTTAAGGGTGAATTGCTAAAATTGACCTTTAGTTAAACGGGTCAGACGAGTTCAAATGGGTTTCAGTATGTTATTAAACTGGTTAATTCATGTCAACCCAAATTTGACATGAACTTGTTAAGCAAAAACCCTAAGCTGCTAACTTAGTGTTGTGCTTGTATCACGTTCATGAGCCGCGTCAAATATTATCAGCCCTCCCTAATAGTGCATATCAAAATTTAAATAGTCTTTTCCCAAAAATGCATCCAGCAAGCTAGCTATTTGAATTTTGTATTTGCCTTCTTCTTTTCTGCTTCTTCTTCATTTTCTTCTCTTTTTTTGGCAAACTAATAAGGTGGTGCATAAAAAGAAGTAACAAAAGAGTGATACAGGAAGAGGATCAAAGATAAAAGCATTGTCTGGAGTAGACATGAAACTCTTTGGATTTTATATTAGATGAAAATCATTGGATACTAGCGTAGGAAGTTCGTAGTAATATTGGTAACAATGATAATGACAATAACGACAATGACGGTAGTAATACTACACAAATTAATTGTATTCGCTAATCAAATTAGAGCTAAAACAATTAAATTGAACACACCTTAGAGATGAGACTAAATTGCACTGTTACTATGTCAAAAGAACTGAGACGGTTAGATATATGCAACTAATACAAGTAATTGGGCGAAGATTTCAGAAAAATCTATAGCCAAAAATTACAAAAGGAAGATTTTATACATGGAATGATTATAGCCTCAATCCATGTTTCATGGAACAAATTCTTTGTTGCCATTTGTACTGTAAAAGCAAATTCATTAAAGTGAAAAAGAGGGAGATCTTCACCTTGCAGAGCAAAAAGAACAGAACAAGCACTTGGGAAACAAGGCATAACAGAACTCCCCCCCTGAATATATTCTAAAGTTAAAAAGCTCAGTACAGGAGGAGACATCTTTGCTGAAAATAGACGCCCTCTCCAAAAGCCCCTGGATGAATTAATGTCTCACACAAGATTGAAAAACTAATGCCTCTCCACTCCATCTCCAACAAACAGAAACACACCTAATACAACAGCAGACATATGCCCCAGAAAGGAAAACAAAAAGAGTGTTGGTAATTAGTAAAACTAAACAAATCTCTCTTGCCCACCTCTACTATGTTATCTAAGGAATTCAGGAGGCTATGGTCTGCCCCAACTTTGCTCCACAGCTCCAGTGACACCCCTTTTGTTATATAACACCTACGTTAACAATTGTAACAAAAAATTGTGTCTTTTTCTCTTCTAAATCCACCAAATCTTAGTTTAGGAAGCCTCAGCATTGAGTCTACTACCACAACCCAAATATCAACATACTTTCACATACCTTATTCCCCCACTACCATTACCATCTATAAGAAACCCAACAAAAACAAACATAAACTCAATTGGAAAGAGGCTTCCATTTCTAACAGGTGACCCAAATATACAAAGCATAAACCAAATTATTCACCAACAATCACATCCCAACATTTCCAATCCTCATAAAATCCTATACCTCCAGAACTAAATAGTAAATACCATATTGAAAGAAAGACGCTTAATCAAAACATTATTACATAAAATGGAATGAAGCAAAATGCCCAGAAGAAGCTCAGAACTTTACTTACTACCAGCCATGAACGGCTCTGGTGCACGTGTTTTTAAGCCACCTGAAGGTCTTTCTGAAAGACCCTTTGACTTTGCCTTCAACAGTATAGACTTTATAGCCAGCAACCCTTTTCTTCCTCTGCAATTCAGGATCATTGAAACTCCAGCTCTTTGAAACAGCCCCATTTGTAGACTTGCCCTTCTTGAACTTGGACTCGTTTTGGTTCTGGGTTTCAGCTGGGTGTGCTGAGGTTGCATAGGAAGCACTGTAGCACCTGAAATCCTGCATATTGTTGCTGCTGCTGTTGATGTTAATCCCAGATGAAGTAGTGGGTCCCACCCCAGAATATCTCTCAATCTGCTGCATCCTTCCATCACCATAGGATTTGGATCTGAAATCATCCATGCTTGCTACTTTTTTTTTTTTTTTTTTTGGTGTGTTTCAGACTTTCTCACTGATGAATGAATGATGATGATGCAGCAGCAAGCAACAGCTCTATTGAATCTTTTCTCTCTCTTTATCTTTTTACAGAACTCCTTGAAATGTGAGGAGTTCTGTGATTGTTATTGTGATTTTGAGGAGTTTTCAGCGTTTCTGTTTAGATTCTTTTTAAAATTTGGTGAGGCGCTGACTAGAGACTGGTGTCAGCGTCGGTGATGAGGTTGTTGATGATGAAAGAAGGAGGAGGTTTTTTTGGGTGTGGAACTGTTCGATGATACTACCTTGTCCTTCACGTGGATACAACCAATGAAATTTAACCACGTAATGATACACGTGAGAAGCACGTGATCTTGTTGGGTTTTTGATTCGTTGTTTTGCTTTTTGGCAGTTCAGGTTTTATGCTCTCGTGTCGCGTGCGTGCAGCGTGTGTGCCTTTTTCGAAGTGGGAAGCTAAAAAGTCTCACTTGATTCGTTGCGATTATCTCCGCATTGAAAATTTTGGGATTCCACCAAAGTGGAAGCCATTTAATTATCTTTATATCCATCCTAGTACCTTCATTAATAATAATAATAATAATAATAATAAAAAAGCTAACGAATACACTTAATTGGTTAACAATTTATTTAAAAGAAAATTTTATAAAAAAAATTAATGTTTTGACTTTTTTTTCATTTACCATAAAAATGGTGTCAAAACTTTTCTAAAATAGATTGTTGGTCAATGCTCTAAAGGCACTTATTAGCATGATCCAATACGTAAATTCAAATCAAAATAAATAATACTTCGTAGCATGTTACTTAGATTTTATTGTTAAATCTCTCTGTTTGTTTTGAAGTAAAATATTTTCTAAATTTTTTTTTCTTATTTTTAGGTGTTTGTTTACAAGTAAAATATAATTAAACTTATAAAATATTTTCTGTTAATCGTAAAATTCTTTATAAAAAATTGTAAAATGTTTTACTTGTAAGAATTTGGTAAAACATTTTTTAAAAACACAAAGTGGCTGCCTTTCCCACATTTAGTCACAAGGTCACTAGTTTGGTGGCCAGAGACATCACTTTGGCCACCATGTTAAGAATCAAAATGAGGGATTGAATGGTAGATCACTTCGAGGGGATCTAGGGCCTCTAAGAACAGAGCATATGAAGAAATGTAAAGAATTAGAGAGAGAGGGAGAGAGAGAGAGAGAGAGAGAGAGATATCTAATCTGAGATTATTATTCAATGAATACTTCTATAACAATCCGTGTACAACTTATACATCAAATCCCTAACTAACTAACCAACTATTCCCAGCTGACATCAAGTAACTAACTACCTCCAAGTAACCAGTGCAGCCACACACGCACACCAATGCAACCACACACGCACACCTCATCATTAGTACACGCACCCCCCTGCATTAGTACATGCATTCCCTTGCACTGGCACACACACACAAGCTTGTACCCAATTAAAACACCTAAGAGAGATGCTTAACATTACCCCCTCCTATTTAAAACACCTTGCCCACAAGGTGAGGGAGGTGAGGGAAGGACAAATGAAGCTGATGCAAGGACTCCCACGTGGCATCCCCTGCTGAACAGCCAGACCATTGAACTAGGACTTCAGTAATCTCCCTAGACCTCAGTGCTCTAGACTTGGTTTGCAACACCAACACACACTTGACCATCAACATCTACTGGAGGCAAAGTAGGAATGGGATGAACCTTCTGGCCAAGCTCCAACTTCAAACATGATACATGAAAAACTTGATGGATCTTGGCTTCAGGAGGTAAATCCAGCTTGTAAGAAATTGCCCCCACCTTCTGTAGCACCTACAAAGGACCAAAGAACCTAGGTGACAACTTCCACTTACCCTTATAAGCCAAAGTTCTCTGTCTATAGGGTTGCAACCTCAAATAGACCCAATCCCCAACCTCAAATGATTTCTCCTGTCTATGCTTATCAGCTTGGATCTTCATTCTCTCCTCGGCAGCAGCTAAATTAGCTCTAAGGGTAACTATGACAGCTTCCCTTTGACACAATAGGTCATCCAAAGCAGCCACTCTTGTAACACCCTAACCCAACTTTATAGTTAACCTATGTGTTCAAGTGGTTAATTATTATTTTAATCACTTACTTTATAAATTAACATAAGAGTATTTATTAAACATATTATTTTATAATGCCATGGAATAAGAATTTTAAAGATTTTAAATAATTGAATGGCTAGATGTATTATGAATATATATACACACACACACACACTAAGTGTTAGGACATATGTGTTCTCACTTGTCACGAACATATGTCACTTATTTATGAAAATTGGCTAATCCTTTGACAAAACGCATTCTACTTGTAATTAGGTAGTTCTAGGTGTTTTTAATACTTCAAGAAACAAGGTTTCAAGATCAAGTGTTGAAGTCATCAAGTCTGTCCAAGAAAAATCAAGCTGAAGTGCAAATTCATTAAAGCTCGACACCTACTCGATAGCTACCTCGGCACCTGCTATCTGTCGAACATTACAAAATCAGATTTTCTGATCTGATTTCTTTGGGATCCGTGAATATGCTTTTGGGCCTTCTTTTCTCCAAACCCTAAACATATAAAATGATTGTTTTAAGAGCCATCAAGATGTACACAAGTTGCAAAAGCATTGAGCAATCTCTGTTCAAGCAAATTGTGATCAAAGACAAAGTTCTTGACCTAGTTCATCTTCTCTGAAGAAGTTGCTGTGTATTTGCACCAAAGGGTTTTGTGACCAAACATCTTCCTGATTTTCATCATATAGGATGAACTAAAGAACTTTGCAGCCAACCTCTCCTCTTAAGTTGGTGTTTGAAGTCGCGTACTGGGATCTATACATTGGTTAGTCACGTACTTGGGAGCCGTGCATCAAAGGTGGGAACTGTCACTACAGATCAACTCCAATTGGGTATTGGGGTAAGGGTTCAACTATAGGTTGGTAAGGTACCTGGGATTCCTTTACTTGTAACCACTTGATTTGATAATAGTGGAGTTTCAAGAGTGGTGACCTGAAAATCACCCGGTGGGGTTTTTTGCCGCGAGATTTTTCCCCATTCATAAACAAATCACCGTGTTATTTATTTTTCGCTGCTTATTTGTTTGTGCTTTCACGCGTTTGTATGATTAATTGATTAATTAACAACTTGGCTAATTAATTAATTGGTTTAAACCACAAGGGGTCATTCAGTTTGTGGCCTATCAAGTGGTATTAGAGCGGGCACACTCTAATTAGGTTTAATCTTTGCTGTGTTGATCTATTGACCCCTGTTGTCATGGCTATAACCGGCTTGAAGAGATCTTTGTTTTCAAATACATCTTATTTTTCTAATCATTATTTGTTTGAGTGTCTCAGAAAATACAAGTCTAAAAGTTATTTGAATTCTTTTATAATGACTATTGGAAAAGATCTCAGTTTGGCTAAGAAGAAACTAGACTGTCTCAGAATGAAAATGTGCAAAGGAGTTCCTCTGAGAAGAGTAAAAGTTAAAGGCTTAGCTCATCAAAGGCAGTTGAGTGAAAGAACCATTCCCTTTGATTTGTCATCTAAGCATGAAGTGTGTTTCATGATAAAGTCTGCTTTCAAAGTGATGGATACATGTCTATGGTATCTTGACAGTGGTTGCTCAAGACACATGACTGGAGACCGATCTCTCTTCAAGATCTTTGAGCCTAAGAAAGGTGGTAATGTGACTTTTGGTGATGAAAGCAAGTCACAGATTAAAGGGAAAGGAATCGTATCTCTACTAGGACTGCCAGACATTGCAAATGTTCTTTATGTAGAAGGCCTAAGAGTGAATCTACTGAGCATAAGTCAGATATATGATCAAGACTTCATGGTACTATTCTCAAAAGGAAAGTGTCTTGTCATGGATGAGTCTGAAAAGAAGCTCATTAGTAGGGTTCACATTTTGGACAACTGCTATGGATTGGTTCCTGATGTCGATATAGTGTGCAATAGCATTTGTTTGCCTAATGAAGATCTATGGCATCAACGAATGGTACATGCTAGTTACAAGCATCTATCCATTGTATCTAAGCATGAATCAGTCTTGGGGATACCAAAGCTTAGTAGAATGAGTAATGTGGTGTGTGGACCATGTCAGCTTGGGACACAGACGAAAGCTAAGCATCCGGGCACTCAGACATCAGCTACCTCCAAACTATTGAAGCTTTTGCATTTAGATCTTATAGGTCCAACCAAAACTGAGTCTCTTGGTGGTAAGAGATACATCATGGTTGTGGTAGACGACTTCACTAGATACACTTGGGTTATCTTACTACGATCCAAGTCTGATGCTCCTGAGCACATTGAGGCTTTGTGCACAAGACTGCATAATTAAAAGAGCTTAAAGATTGATCGAATTCGAAGTGACCATGGTAAAGAATTCGAGAACTCATACATGGAGTCTTTCTGCATAAGATTAGGTATATCTTAAGAATTCTTGCTCCTATTACGCCTTAGCAGAATTGTGTAATAGAAAAAAAGAATAAGATTATTCAAGAGATGGCCAGAGCCATGTTGCATAACAAAGACGTGGCTCGAAACTTATGAGGAGAAGCCGTAAACACTACATGTCATATGGCTAATGGGGTGTACTTCAGACCCGGTACCAAAAAGACTCCCTATGAGTTATGGAAAGGAAGATGGCGAGTTGATAGTTGCTCAAGTCTATGTTGATGATATCATCTTTGGGTCGACTAAAGATGAACTTGCTCATGGCTTCTCAAAACTTATGCAAACCGAGTTCGAGATGAGTATGATTGGAGAGCTGACTCACTTCCTAGGATTGCAGATTCGCCAACAAGATTCAGGTATATTCTTTTCTCAATCTAAATATGCTAAGAATCTTGTGAAAAAGTTTGGTTTGGAATCTGCTAATTCTGTTAGAACCCCTATAGCCCAAATGTTAAACTCACTGTAGACTTGTTAGGTAAGAGTGTTGATCCCTTTCTTTATAGAAGCATGATAGGTAGTCTTCTTTACCTTACTACTAGTTGACCTGACATTAGTTACAATGTTGGAGTGTGTGCTAGATATCAAGCTAATCCCAAAGAATCCCACATGACTGCTTTAAAAAGAATTATAAATAGACTTGTTAGGTAAGAGTGTTGATCCCTTTCTTTATAGAAGCATGATAGGTAGTCTTCTTTACCTTACTACTAGTTGACCTGACATTAGTTACAATGTTGGAGTGTGTGCTAGATATCAAGCTAATCCCAAAGAATCCCACATGACTGCTTTAAAAAGAATTATAAATAGACTTGTTAGGTAAGAGTGTTGATCCCTAGTTACAATGTTGGAGTGTGTGCTAGATATCAAGCTAATCCCAAAGAATCCCACATGACTGCTTTAAAAAGAATTATAAATAGACTTGTTAGGTAAGAGTGTTGATCCCTTTCTTTATAGAAGCATGATAGGTAGTCTTCTTTACCTTACTACTAGTTGACCTGACATTAGTTACAATGTTGGAGTGTGTGCTAGATATCAAGCTAATCCCAAAGAATCCCACATGACTGCTTTAAAAAGAATTATAAATAGACTTGTTAGGTAAGAGTGTTGATCCCTTTCTTTATAGAAGCATGATAGGTAGTCTTCTTTACCTTACTACTAGTTGACCTGACATTAGTTACAATGTTGGAGTGTGTGCTAGATATCAAGCTAATCCCAAAGAATCCCACATGACTGCTTTAAAAAGAATTATAAAGTATGTCAAAACCACTGCTGAGTTCGGTGTGTGGTATAGCAAGGACACTAATGGTGTCTTAGCTGAGTACTCTGATGCTGATTGGGCTAGCAATGCTGATGATAAAAAGAGTACTTTGGGGGGGTTGTTTTTATGTGGGTAACAATCTTGTCTCTTGGATGAGCAAAAAGCAGAACTCCATCTCTTTATCCACTGCAGAAGCTGAGTACATCGTTGCCAGTAGCTACTGCACCCAACTCCTCTAGATGCAAAAACTCCTTCATGATTATGGTATTTGTTAAGAGCATCTTACTATTTACTGTGACAATACCAGTGCCATAAATATCTCTAAGAACCTAATTCATCATTCTTGAACCAAACACATAGAGATTCGACATCACTTCATTAGGGAGCTTGTTGAAAATGGTACTCTCACTCTTGAGTTTATCCACACTGATGATCAGAAGGTTGACTTATTCACCAAACCTCTTGACAGCAAACGTTTTGAACTCCTTCGTCAAAACATTGATGTCATCTCCATGGATTGATCTCCTTCTCTTGTTCCTCTTCCTCATGCATTTGCATCTAGTTTTATGATTTGCTTTGTTTAACATGTTTTTGTGTGTTTGCTTTCAATTTTGTTTATTTTGTTTTTAAAATAAAAATAAAAAAAAAAAATTTGAAAAATCAGAAAAATACAAAAACAGTGTGTGTTATGTGTACTTTGGTACTTGTGTACCTTCGATGACCATTAAAACAAAGTTTCTAAACTTTGTATCTTTTGTAACTTAGATGAGCATCTCTATGCACAACTAAGCAAGTAAGCTTTGTGACTTTTGTTTGTGATGAGCAAGATCAAGTTATATCTTAAAACTTAACACTCATATCACTCTTTTTGACGGGTAGGACTAGAAAATCCTAAGAGAAATACATAAATAACCATTTCACTACTGTTGCCCGCCAATCATAATATGACACCTGTATGCTTCGGCATAGCAAAAGTGCAGTGTCAAAGACATTCGTATGCTTCGGCATAGGAAAAATGGGATGTCAAATGCTTAACATCTTGGATATTTATTTTCTCTCTTTTTATGCCCATGTATGATATGCTTAAAAGAAAATATGCAAAGAAAATAAAAAGCAAAAAGATTAAAAATGCTTTAAATATGGTTGTAAGCGTATATTCTAGGAGATGTGGGAGTTATAAGATGTACCTCGAAGGCGATAGTTCCCATCAAACAGTTATGATTGTGTGTGAATTAAAGTTATTTTCTCATATCTCAAATCGTCATAATATGTATACACATATGCAATCTTGTGATGTTTTTCATACATAACACGCAATATTCTTTGCTACTTTTGATACATGTACAAGTACAATGTGATTTGGCCATCACAAGTGTTTACATGTGCTAATGTATGTTCACTAAACTGTCTTGACTTGTTTTTGAAAAATAAAATTGGTTAGACTTGTTTAGTGTGTGTGTTTGTTTTTGAGGATCCATGCGCTTAATTATTTGTTGAGAGATGATTTTAAGAGCTTTATATATTGATTGGATCAATGGTTGAGGTGTATGTTGGATTGCATCCATGTCTGTGTTTTTTACTTCTCGAAAAACTGCTTTTTAAAACTGGCTCGACACCTCCTCGATACCTTGTTATCTGTTGAGCTTCTCAAGCCTTTTTTTGATCACAATCTTGACACCTCTTCAACACCTTGTGGATCAATCGAGAAATCTCATGTCTCCTCGATACCTTGTCGATCGATCGAGCTTCTGTTCTTGGTGCTGATGTTCATTCCTCGACACCTTCAACTGTCGACGTGATTCTCCTCAACACCTACCTCGACAGCTTCCTCAATACCTCTCGACATCTCAGCTGTCGAGAATTACTGAGGTGCCTATTTAAGCATCAGTTGCGATTCAGATCTCATTTCATTCGATCTGTCCGTGATTGTTCCTCTCCTAAACTTGATTTTCTCACTCAAAACTTCCAACCCACTTGATTTTCGGCCATTCCTTGGTTCTAATCACTTGGTAAGACCTCTTTTTCCTTCCATTTTCATGCATTTCATGTTTTAAAGCTGAGGTTTTGGGGTTTTTGAAAATTTTTGGGGTTTTTCAAAATTTTAATGAGTTTTTCTTGAAATTTTGGGTTGGATTTTCACTTAAATGTGTTCAAAATGTCATACATTGCATTTCATGTGCATTAGAATGGTATTTACATGCATTTAGATGTGTGCTCTATGTTTGTGTTCTGTTAGGATTGGATTGGGTTGAGCCCATGATGCTTTTCAATTTGCATATCACATGTTCATGCATTCCCATGCATATGTACTCTTTGTTCAATATATTTTATATATGTAAACTGTTTTGGTACTTTTCTGATTGTCTCCCTCTCTATCTCTTTCTCATTCTGTTTACGTTAGTAATGTCTATGGCACCCAAACGTAAATCCATTCCGACTCGGAACCCTCTACGTTCTGGAGCTTCCTCTTCTTCTGATTCTGCTCCTTTAAATCTTCGGTTCCATGATGGAGATGCCCGCAAGGCATTTTTGAAAAACTTTTCTAGACGAGGTGTTCATTCGGAACGCCAAGTCATTTTGGCGGACTTTGCCGACACTGACCTTCCCTCTATCATTCACAGTAGGGGATGGGAGTCACTGTGTGACGTCTCTGTCACATGTCCTCTCGTGCTGCTTTAGGATTTTTACTCCAACATGCACAGGATCGATCGTTCAGTACCTCTCTTTTTCACTCGCATTCGAGGTACGCGCATTTCTGTCACACCGCAGCTAGTTGCAAATGTGCTTAGGGTTCCTAGGATAGAATTTCCTGACTATCCTTCCTATGAGTGTCTGAGGACTGTGTCCAAAGATGAGCTTATTTTCGCTTTTTGTCAGTGCCTAGCTTATTAGGGTGAGTATCAGTACACATTATGTAGACCTTTTGCTAAAGGGCCTAGATTCCTAAACATGGTATTGACTTTTGTACTCCATCCACTCTCTCACTACAACTCCATCACAGAGCCTCATGCTCGATTTTTGTTATCTCTTCTTAAGCATCTTATTATAGATTTTCCTTCTCATTTTATCCTTTCTATCATAGATGTTCATCTAGATTCGGCGTCCCGTGATAAGCTCATCTTTCCTTCCCCTATCACGAGGATCTTACGCCATTTTTCAATCCCTTTTCCTATGTCTAACCACTTTACACACATCTGTGCCATAGATGCCGCTACCGTAAAATGTAGTGAGGCTCTGAGACTCAGTTTAGGTCACGACAGACGGATTCCATTCCTCCCTGCCATTCAGTTCCATCCAGATCTGCTCTATCTACATTTGCTCCTTCTTCCTCTACGGGTGATATATCTCTTGGAGACATCATGGCGCAGCTGCAACGCATGAATGCTCGCCTCGATAAATTCTCATCTAAGTTGTATCAGGTGAATGTTCGTGTTGGTCGTATTGCACAACGACAAGCGACCATGGGTGCTTTTGCTCCAAAGGCTACTCCTTCACCACCTTCTCCAGCGGCTTCAGACTCTGAGGATGATGATAGTGATGATGATGACGCTTCAGATGATGATGATGTAGATGCTAGCTCAACTGATGAGATGTCTACATGCACTCTACCCTTTGTTACTCATGACAAAAAGGGGGAGTAGTTTTGGGTTATGAGAGTAGTCATCTTAGGGGGAAAGTTAGTATAGGACATTTTTGATAGGGGGAGTGTTGATATTTTGAGGGATGTAGTGAGGTTTTGATGTATCTTTTCTTTTCTATTCTTTATAGATACATTGATCTTGTATATGAGGTCTTTTGACCAGTTTTACAAACATTATACTTATTTTCTCTATATGTGGATGTTTGTTTCTTTCACCTCTCTCTTCATATGTTGTTTCCTTTCTATCTTTATACACATGTTCATTATACTTGTATGCAATCTATTATTTCTGTTTCACACAAGATGCCTTGATGAGTTTTATTTAAAGTGCTTCAGAAATATAGGTTGTCAAAATCTACTTGCCATAAACTCTCTTGTTGCAAAGTTTTTCAAGAATTTGTGTTAGGATAGATTTTATTGTATTCAACAAGTGAATATAAGTTGAGTGATTTATGACTTCTCTCATATGCTCATTTGTTTGTTGTGGTTTTGTCACAGATTGTCAAAGGGAAAGATTGTTAGGACATATGTGTTCTCACTTGTCAAGAACATATGTCACTTATTTATGAAAATTGGCTAATCCTTTAACAAAACGCACTCTACTTGTAATTGGGTAGTTCTAGGTGTTTTTAATACTTCAAGAAACAAGGTTTCAAGATTAAGTGTTGAAATCATTAAGTCTATCCAAGAAAAATCAAGCTGAAGTGCAAATTCATTAAAGTTCAACACCTGCTCGATAGCTACCTCGACACCTGCTATCCGTCGAGAATTACAAAATCAGATTTTCTGATCTAATTTCCTTGAGATCCGTGAATATGCTTTTGGGCCTACTTTTCTCCAAACCCTAAACATATAAAAGGATTGTTTTAAGAGCCGTCAAGATGTACACAAGTTACAAAAGCATTAAGCAATCTCTGTTCAAGTAAATTGTGATCAAAGATGAAGTTCTTGACCTAGTTCATCTTCTCTGAAGAAGTTGATGTGTATTTGCACCAAAGGGTTTTGTGACTAAGCATCTTCCTGATCTTCATCGTGTAGGATAAACTGAAGAACTTTGCAGCCAACCTCTCCTCTTAAGTTGGTGTTTGAAGTCGCGTACTAGGATCCACACATTGGTTAGTCACGTACTTGGGAGCCGTGCATCAAAGGTGGGAACTGTCACTACAGATCAAATCCAATTGGGTATTGGGGTAAGGGTTCAACTATAGGTTGGTAAGATACTTAGGATTCCTTTACTTGTAACCGCTTGATTTGATAATAGTGGAGTTTCGGGAGTGGTAACTTGAAAATCACCCGGTGGAGTGTTTTGCCGTGAGGTTTTTCCCCATTCGTAAACAAATCACCATGTTTTTGACTTTTTCAAGCAACTAGAACATCCAAGAAGCCTATCTATTCCCACGGGTAAACACAAATTAGAATTTCCTCACCTCACTTTACTCTCTTTTCTCTTAGGATCCGTTTGGTTGGAGGAATAGAAAAGTGGGAGAATGAAAAATTGTAGAATGATAGAAAAGTGGGTGGATGGAAAATATTTAGTTTTCCTTCGTATGTGTTTGGTTGGAGGGATGGAAAAGTAGAAAGGTGGAAAACATTTTTGTTTGGTTGAAAAGAAAAGTGATAGGATAGAAAATGTAGTTTATATAAATTGACTAAGAGCATCTCCAGCAGATTCATCAAATTTTTGTACTGTTTAGAGAATGAACATAACTTTTACCTTTATCTACCCATTTTTTCAAATACACATTCCAACAGATTTCTCTATCTCATTTCAATATTATTTTTTCATTCATTATTTATTCTTTTTTTAATAACTACACATCTTCCAACATTTTTTTATTCAACACATCATTATTATAATAGAAAAAATATATTTGAAGAATAAACAGTAGCCCATCAGACTTAATGGGCTACTATTCATAAGCCAAAAAAAAAAAAAGGGGTATAGAGAAGCCGTTAGAGTTGGGTTTTTTTGCCATATTCTCTATTTTAGCTATACATTGATTGCTGGAGATGCTCTTATACCCTTGTTACATAATAGGTAAAAAAATAAATTTATTTGTACTCATTAAATAATATAAAATTTACCAACAATTATATTTTTCAATGAGAAGTGTTACACCCACAACATTTTTCACAATACTTTCCCAACAAAATTTATGTGGAAAGTTATTACTAGTTCTAACTTAAACCCACCACTGAAATTATTTTTTTACTCACCAATATTAACTAATAACAATCTATTACTTTAAATTTATTGTAAAAATATTGTAGTAACATTTTTCAATTAGGATTTTTTTATTTTTTATATTATTTCTCTTTCTCTCATTTCATTTCATCCATACGTTTTTTTTTTCCTCCTCCATACACGGTTGTCCTTATCTCTTTATCTCCCCCTTCTTTTTCTTTCTTTTTTTCCCTCATTCAAGAAGTGCTCTCATTCTCTATTTTTTGTCTCCAGCTCTTGCGGTCTTGCTCTTTGGTTTTTTTTTTCCCCCTTCCTCCATACAAGTTTGTCCTTATCTCTTTATCTCCCCCTTCTTTTCTTTCTTTTTCTCCCTCATTCAAGAAGTGCTCTCATTCTCCATTTTTTTGTCTCTACCTCTTGCGGTCTTGCTCTTTTTTTTTTTTAATTTTTTTTTACTTGATTCCAGAACAAGTGAAGAGGGTAGGTGGGAGAGGGCATTTGTGTAATTCCACGGTGAGAGCAGTTTTCTCTCCACAATTTTCCTCCCGATTTGGGAGGATGCAAATTGTGGGCTCGAGAGAGAAAATTTTCTCCCAGGTTTTCCATCCTTAGCATTTTCCTCAGCATGCCAAACAGTGAAAAACACTATTTTTCACCCTATTTTTCTCTCTTTGTTTTCCATCCTCCCTATTATCCTCCCAACCAAACATAGTGTTAAGGAAAGAGCTCGGAAGCTCTCTTGAGTCTTTCTCTCAAACCCACGGTCAACACACCAAAAGAAGGACAAAACTCCACCTCATTCTTCTATCTACTCTCTCAAAGCAAATAGAACAATCAAGAAGCTCTCTCTTTCTCATACCCACAGGTCCAACACCAAAAGAAAGAAAACTCTCTCAAGCTCTCTATCTCTCATACTTTCGAGTCCAGCCACTAGGAAAGGGGAGATCCTTTCATGCAAGAGTGATTTTATTCCTTCTTGGAACCAGAACTTGGTAAGGGCCTAGCTACTCTCACCTTAGAATCCACAATTTCTTCATTGAACCTTTAGTATTGGTATTTGTGGTTTGTGAAATTAGAAAATTATGAATTTGTAAGTCTCTATATATATATATATATGCTATTTTAAGAAGCTTTGAAACTGTGTTGGTGATTTTTTGAAGGTAGCTTAGGGTTTTTACTAATTAATGATTATATATGATTGAGGAAGTAAGAAAAAGTTAGGATGAACAATTTTGAGGTTACTGCTGGCATTTTTTCTATATTTAACTTTGTTATAAATGGTTAAATGATTTTATATAAGTGTTTTCTAACATTTCTAATGAGTGTATAAAAATCCCCATATGATAATAAGACTATTTGCTATCATTTTATAATTTTACAAGAGAATGTTTCAAAGCTGTCATTGTGACAGATTCTGTGTTTACGCATGGTAAATTATGTATTAAATTGTATTCAATGAATTTGGATGCTAGGGATATTTTCTATGAAAGCTAAGACAAAAATGGTTGTTATGGAAGTGGTCTCACAGAATTTGGATCAATATAAAAATAATGGTTTAATTTCTAAGTTGCATGAAATTCTGCTAGGACAGATTTGAGCACATTGTCTTGTATGATTTTTAGTAAATTATGGTTTTATTTTTTGACTCTAAAATTAATACGGTATTTACTAGACATCTAGAGGAGTGGCTCTATAAAATTTCATGAGGATTGGATGTGAATTGATAGCTCATTTGTATTTTATAATTTAAGTATATGTTGCTGGGACAAACAGTGAACAGTAAGGGACATGCCTAACTTTGAGGATTTAATTCTAAAGTTAGGGTGAATGATTTGAGCTATAATTTATTAGGCTCATCATTTGGTATGTTTGTATCATAGATAAATTTTGTATAACTTGGTTCAAGGTTTAGTACTTAGAGAAGGGATTTTAAACTATCCAACTGTTGTTTTTATGAAGCTGTTTTGTTCAATGCGTTGTATGTTGCCATGTGAGTGTATATGGTTACATGACCATGCTTAAAAGAGTTTATGTTTATGCATGCATTATTGCCCTAATCTCAAAGCACCTTTTGAAATGAGGTTGGCTCTTCTAGAGATATGATATTAATATGAGAATGTTGATTTTTCCTTAGTTTGGTACATCATTTGTTGATGTATGCATTACATGTTTGTGGAAACCTCTTTGAAGTGGGATTAGGATTTCCTTGATTTTAAGAGATAGACTTTGAAATAAATGTGTAAGTTCATGATAATGAATAATTGATAGTAAGTAATAAGTTTTGATATTTGGTTTAGGTGTTCCAATTTCCAAGTCTAAGCTCTTTCGACTGTAAGCTTTCAGTTCCTTTACTTTCAGGTAAGGGATAAGTTATATGAGCATTTGGTAAATCATGAGGTTATTTTAAAGTATATTGTTAGGACATATATGTTTTAACTTGTTTAAGAACATATGTCACTTAGTCATGTAAATTGGCTAATCCTTTCACAAAACGCACTCTGCTTGTAATTGGGTAGTTCTAGGTGTTTTTAATACTTCAAGAAACAATGTTTCAAGGTCAAGTGTTGAAGTCATCAAGTCTGTCCAAGAGAAAGCAAGTTGAAGTGCACAGTTTTTAAAGCTCGACACCTCTCGACAGCTACCTCGACACCTGCTATCTGTCGAGATTTAAAAAAGTCAGATTTCCAATCTGATTTTCTTGGGATCCGTGAATATGTTTTTGGGCCTTCTTTTCTTCTAACCCTAAACATATAAAAGGATTATTTTAAGAGCCGTTTGGTGTGACACAAGTTGCATTATTATTGAGCAATCTCTGTTTAAGCAAATTGTGATCAACAGACGAAGTTCTTGACCTATTTCATCTTCCATTAAGAAGTTGCTGTGTATTTGCACCATAGGGTTTTGTAACCAAGCATCTTCCTGCTATTCGTCATAAAGGATGATCTGAAGAACTTTGCAGCCAACCATTCTTCCTCAGTTGGTGTTCTGAAGTCGCGTACTTGGATCCGCGCATTAGTTAGTCACGTACTTGGGAGCCGTGCATCAAAGGTAGAGACTGTCACTACAGATCAAGTCCAATTGGGTATTGGGGTAAGGGTTCAACTGTAGGTTGGTAAGGTACTTGGGATTCCTTTACTTGTAACCGCTTGATTTGATAATAGTAGAGTTTCAGGAGTGGTGACCTGAAAATCACCCGATGGGGTTTTTGCCATTAGGGGTTTCCCCATTCGTAAATAAATCACCATGTTATTTATTTTCCGCTGCATATTTAGTTAATTGGTGATTTGTTTGTGCTTCCATAAAATTGCATGATTAATTGATTAATTAATTACTTGGCTAAATTAATTAATTAGGGTTAATCACAAGGGATCATTCAGATTGTGACCTATCATATATTATGCATTAAAAGATTTTGATTAGATAAAGATATGACATATAAGCATGTTTCAGATAAAGATATGTTCGTGAGCTTTCAAAACCTTATTTATATGATTTGAGCATATTGATAATATTGCTAATTCCATAAACATGATGTTTAAAGAAAATAATGGGAATACTATTATTGTGAAATGTAATGCAAACTATGAATTTCAGTATGATGTATAAGTAAGAAATGTTTTCTCGTTATGTCCTCTGATGATCTGAACTCTGCCAGTAAGGATTTAATTACTGGCTTTCCATGGAAAATGTTATATGATTGGCCATTAAAAGTAAGATTGGCTCTACTGTACCCACCCTTGTTGGTTACGGCCAACTTGTGAAGGAAGTCAACCGACCCCTATGGTTGAAAATATGTATTATGATGTGATCTCAAGAATATCTAGCATTGTGAGGAATGCTGGATGCCTAGCACTGTGGTGCTAGAAGCCTCCCAAGTAAGTACAGACTTACTAGTTATGGACTAACCAATATGATATGAACAACTATATTATTTTATTGATCATGAGAGAATGATATTGTTTAAATGCATTATGAAAAGTTAAAAGCTCTTATGAAAAGAAGTTTATGATAAAAAGAAAAGTTGTTCTTTAAAGATAAGAGTTTTTGAAGTTCTATTGTGCTTTAAAAATAAAGAATCTGATGAAAATGTTTTAGTGTTCTATAAAAAGTAAAAAGTAGAAGTTTATGTTAAAAAGTCATTAGATATCTGTTCTTCATGAAACGTTAAGTTTTATGATTATAAATGTTATAATATTTTACGAGAAGAAGTTTATGAAGGAAAGTTTTATTATTCTTAAGGATGTTTCTAGTTTAAGACGAAGTTACCAATTATCCGATTTAAGTTGAAATGATTATTTTGTAATAAGAATACATATATGGTGACTTTGTAAGAAATAAAAGAATTTCAATCCGAAAGGTTTTGGTAATATTATTCTAATAAGAAAAAGGAGAACAATTATTTTCCTACGAAGAGCATATAAGTTATTATTATAAATAGTATAAGATACTATGCATGAAAAGATGTTCTCCTATCTGAATATTTATTAAATGATATGATTTGATTTACATGCATCATTATTAAATTCTCATATATCTTACCTTTACTGAGCTGTGTAGCTCACCCCTTCCACTCTTTCAGTCAACATGTTTTATTTTGGAGCAGAGGGAGCCTTAGTCGAGTTTTGGAAGGAGCTAGTTTTAGTTTTGTTGTATAGATCACAAATTAACAATTTTGATGTTTAGCTTTGTAATATTGTATATTTTAGGATCTAATGAAAATTGTGTACCTTAGAGTATTAAGAGATGTATTATGTGGAATTTAGAATTTGAGTAATTGGTGGATTATGTTATTCTTTGAGTACAATGTAGATGCTTTGAATATCAAGTAAAAAGTTATCTCTAGAAGTAAAGAAATAAGAATGAAAAGAAAGAGGAAAGCTTTTGAAAAATTTAAGTTGGTTCTTATTAATATCAGATTTAAGCTTGATATTAGCATGCCGGTCATAGTCACAAATCCGGATTTCAAGTTTGGGGCGTGACAACTCTAGTAGTTCTTGGCACATAGGACTGCAAGGCAGGAGGTGGGAAACCATATAGAGCTTCAAATGGAGAGATTTTCAAGCTAGTATGGAAGTTAGAATTAAACCAAAATTTAGCGAAGGGCAACCATTCAGCCCATTTGTGTGGACTGTCACTAATGAAGGGTCTTAAGTATTACTCTAAACTCCTATTCTCAATTTCTGTTTGACCATCACTTTGAGAGTGGTAAGCAGTGGACATGGCCAAATTAGTACCTTGCAGCCTAAAGAGTTCAGACCAAAACAGTGAAGTGAATGTGGCATCCCTATCACTCACAATGGATGTTGGCAAACCATGCAACTTGAAAACATAATGCATGAATAGAGAAGCTACCTTGGCTGCAGAATAGGGATGAAAGAGAGGTATAAAATGGGAATATTTAGTCAGCCTATCAACCACAACCAAAATTACTTCATAACCTTGGGACTTAGGTAGACCCTCAACAAAATCCAAGTTTACATTTGTCCAAGGGAGTGGTAGGAATCTCCAAGGGTTGAAGCAAACCTACTGGAACAGAAGTCTTAGATCTGATTCTTTGGCACACATCACACTCCCTCACAAAAGCTTTAATGTCTGCCTTCATCCCATGCCAAAAAAATCTCCCTTTTAGCCCTCTGATAAGACTTGAGAACCCTGAATGACCAACCATAGGGCTACTATGAGCCAACTGCAACACTTGAGGTTTCAAAGGGCATTGAGGACCTAAGGAAAATCTGCCCTTGTAGAAAACAAGATTATTCTACCAAGTGAATCCCTTAGGAGCTGAGCCAGCTTAAATGGATGTAATGAGTTGCTGCATAAACTGATCTTGAGAGTAACTATCTCTAAGAATATGCAACCAAGTAGGATCAGGCATTGAAAGAAGTAGTAGACAGCTAACTTTAGGAAATTCCTCATGCTGACTAGATATAGGGATGTAGTCAGACCTCTTTAAGAGGGCATCTGCCACTTTGTTTTCCGCCCTTTTCTTGTATTCAACTATGAAGGCATACCCTAGAAATTTAGCCAACCACTTTTGTTGAGCTGGTATGGCAATTCTCTGCTCTAATAAGAACTTTAAACTTTGATGAACAGTTCTCACAATGAAGGGCCAACCCAACAAATAAGGCCTCCATTTTTTTACTGCAGTGGCCAAGGCAAGCAATTTAGTCTCATAAGCAGACAAATGCAAATGTTTTCCCTTCAAGGCTTGGTTGTGATAAGCAATGGGCCTATGCTCTTGCATCAAAATAGCCCCTAACCCAAACCCTGAGGCATCACACTCAATGATGAAGGGCTTTGAAAAATCTAGAAGAGCTAACACTGGAGGCTAAGCTACTGCAGCCTTAAGCTCGTTGATAGCAAGAAGGGCTTTGTCTGTCCAATGGAAGCCATCCTTCTTGAGCAAATTAGTTAAAGGCTGAGCAATAGCCCCATAATTTTTGATAAATTTTATGTGGTAACCTGTGAGGCCTAGAAACCTTCTCAAGTCTTAGTAGTTTAAGGAATTGGCCACTATTGCATGGCTAAAGTCTTCTTGGGATCAACTTTCACCCCATTACCAGAGATGATATGGCCCAAGGACTCAACCTCAGCACACCCAAACATGCATTTAGATTGCTTAGCATGTAATTGATAAGATTGCAAGACCTCTAACACGATCTTCAAATGAGAAAGATGATAAGCAAAATTAGAACTGAAAACCAAAATATCATCAAAGAAAACCAGAACAAATTTCCTCAAATAAGGCCTAAAAACAACATTCATAAGTGCCTGAAATGTTAAGGGAGTATTTATTAATCCAAATGGCATTACAAGGAACTCATAATGACCCTCATAAGTTCTAAAAGCTGTTTTTGGCACATCCTCAAGTTTCATATGGATTTGGTGATACCCTGACCTCAAATCCAATTTAGAAAAGATGGTAGAACATGCAAGTTCATCTAGAAACTCATCCACCACAAGAATTGGAAATTTATCCTTAATGGTGGCCTTATTGAGTGCTCTATAATCAATGCACATCCTCCAACTACCATCAGCCTTTCTAACAAGTAAAACAGGTGAGGAAAAAAGACTTTGGCTAGGTTGTATTGACTCAAGTTTTAACAATTCATTTACAATTTTTTCAATTTCAGACTTTTGGAAGTAGAGGTACCTGTAGGGTCTTTCACAAACTAGTAGGGTGCCATCCTTTAACACAATCTGATGCTCATGCCCTTGGATTGGAGGTAATCATGTTGGAACTTTAAACACCTTGGGAAATTGAGCCAAAAGGTTTAACAAAGCATCAGGCAGTAAGGTCTTGTCCTCAGAACCAGAACTGGTGACAGCAGCAATGTGGAGAACCAAGCCCTTCTTTTCAACATGAGAAAACAAGTTATCTGCCTTTGAAAAGCTTGAAGGTGACAGATATAGACCTTGCAAGAACACCTCATTACCCAAATAGCAAAACCTCATGGTCAAAAGCTTAAAATCCCATATAATAGCACCCAAAGTACTCTGCTACTAAGTTCAAAGGACCACTGCACACCCCCCTAAATGCAACAAATTGAAATCCACCACAAATGTAAACCCTTGGATAATAATAGTCACTCCATGACAAACCCCTAAAGTCTTGATAATATTGCCATCAGCCACCTTAACTTCTAAAATCTGGGAAGTATCTAATGGTAAATTCAGAGTAAGCAACTCAGCAGCATCCAAAAAATTATGTGTGCTCCCAGAATCAATGAGAGACACAACCTCATGATTCTTGATTCTACTTTTCACCCTCATGGTCTACGCAGATGGATTACCCATTAAAGCATACAAAGTAATCTCAACAGGTACCTTGTCAGTTACTTGCACCTGCTCTTGATGTCCCAACACCACCCCATCTTTCTCCAGCTCTACTAATTGAGCACCTGAACAATGCTCAACATCCACATCCCATCCCTCCAATAAAAACAGCTTTGCCCCTTTACACTTATGACATAAATGCCACTTCATATCACAATTATAACACAAGCCCTGTTTCCTTCTCTCCTCCATCTAGGCATTAGTTAACTTTTGCAAAGGAAGCTTAACCTTAGAATCATTCTTGCTCTCCAACCTAGGCAACCCCAAGATAGAAGGTTTACTAACATCTGTTACAGGTTTGAAAAACTTCCAATTAATGATTAAAAATTCTTCTTGAATCTTAGCTAGCCCAAATGCATCATTAAGGGACTTAGGGACTAACATCCTCACAAGCAATCTAATCTCATCTTTTAGACCACTCAAAAAACAAATAAGTTTATGAGATTTAAACAGCCCTTTAATTCTATTAGAAAGAACTTCAAAGTTACCTTTATAGGAAACCACAGTGGTAGTTTGCTTCAGCCTGGTGAGTGCTTCCATTGGATCATTAGAGGCTAATGTACTAAAACGGGTTTGCAAGGCTCTGATAAAGACCTCCCAACTAGCAAAGTCACCTACTTGTTCAGCATCTTGAAACTAGATGAGAGCTTCTCCCTCAAGATTATAAAAAGCCATGAGTACTTTCTGATGCTCTGGAGTACCATGGAATGAAAAGAACTGATTGGTTTTATAAATCCAACAAGTTGGATCATCACCATGAAACTGAGGGAAGTCCAGCTTTAAGTTCTCGATGGTACCCACTGAAGATGATTTTAGGTTGGTGGCATTCCTAATCTGAAGAGCTCGTGATCCATTGATGGGAGAATTAAGATGCTTTTCTTCATTCTTAGCTATTCTTTGTATAAACGAATTGAGGGTTTGCAATTGCTTCTGAATTTCTTGTAAGGTTTGTTCATGGCAATCCAAACCCTTAGACATCGTGGTGATTTTCTCAATGTTTCGGGAATTGGAACGTGTTTCAGTCATGGTGGTGAATTGAGATCAACAAAGCTCTGATACCAATGTTAAGAATCAAAATGAGGGATTGAATGGTAGATCACTTCGAGGGGATCTAGGGCCTCCAAGAATAGAGCATATGAAGAAATGTAAAGAATTAGGGAAAGGGAAAGAGAGAGAGAGAGAGAGAGGAAGAGATATCTAATATAAGATTATTATTCAATGAATCCTTTTGTAACAATCTGTGTACAATACATCAAATCCCTAACTAACTAACCAACTATTCCCTGACATTAAGTAACTAAATACCTCCATGTAACTAGTGCAGCCACACACGCACACCTCATCATTAGTACACGCACCCCCCTACATCAGTACATGCATTCCCATGCACTAGCACACACGCACACACGCTTGTACCCAATTACAATTGTACAAGAGAGATGCCTAACACACTAGTGCCCACAGTTCGGTGGTCGAAGACTTCACAGCGATCCGGTGGTCAAAGACTCCGCTCTAGGGACTGGTGCCATTGGTCTAGTGTTTGGTGACTTCGCTCAGAAGACCGATACTGTGGCCTGTGACTCCACTCAGGTTATTTGTGTTGGCAATTAATGGCTAGAGACACCGCACCAAGCAACCGGTGGCCAAAGACGTCGCACCGCAACTGATACTGAATGTCTGGTAATAGAAGACATCATTTTGTTGACTGGTGTTGATGGTCCAATCACCGGAGATACCGCTCTAATGAAGATCGTTGGAAGTCCAGTCGTTGGAGCCACCATTCTGACTGCAAGTTCCAGTGATCTAGTTGCCGAACCTTTGTCACCAGTGGCTTCGGTGCTAAGCCATCGGTTTTGGTGGTCTACTTGAAAAATTTTACTTGTCATACCAAACACCTGAAAATATTTTACTTCAAAACAAATAGAACATAAATCAATATTTTTCACAATTTTTTTTTTACAATTGTTACGGTGATAAATTGTCCATATAAGAACCAATAAAATTTAATAATTTAACATTTGTGAAAAATATTGTGTCTCTATTATTATTTATATATACATCCTTCTATTACAGACTTTTTTATAGTAAGTATATTTTCTAGCCATGTGAGATTGACACATCCTACGTGAAAGATATTTGTTCATTGGTATAAAAGTCTTGTTGACGTCATTTTTTATATTAAATTTCAGAGTTATTAATTTTTCCAATTTGACCACCGCGCACCCTTGGTGCGGTGGTCACTCCACAAGTATAAGTGTTTGCAGGGCGTGGGAGCAAGGGCTGAGGTTCAAGTCTCCAAGAGGGAGCTTCACACACATATACACTTAAATTAGGCTAGAGTAGAAATTCTATCTTGTATAAAAAAATAAAAAAAAAATTTCCAATTTGAAGTTATAGAATTATAAGAGCGTTTCAATTTGAAACCTTTATCCATCTTCATTATTCTTGATAGTATAGTAAAGAAAAATGACAAATTTTAATTCATAAGACCTAAGCATAGGATAAACTCTAATGCATTTTTATATAACTTTCTCTAATTTTTGTATATCTACAGTTAGATTATATCATGTCTTTATAATTTCCATGTTTGTTTTAAAAAAATCAAGATAAAAAAAAAATTAATTGTGTTACAAATTCTGTAATCAACTGAACCAAGTTTTTTTCTCCTTTTTTTTTTTTTTTTTTTTTTAAAAAAAAAAAAAAACTGAACCAAGTTTTAATTAGATTTTCCAAAGAAAATGAGTTGGCCAATGTATGATTAAAAGAATGTATTTTTCACTTTTTTATTATATAACAAGTTTTGCAATGAATAAACTATCAAGATTTACAATGATATAAACAGGTAAGAATTAGGTCTAATGTACAGTTGTACTGGACCATTCGGTTGAATTATTTTATTTATAAAAAAATTTAAAGAGAATATATATATATATATATATTTTGTTAAAGTTGGTTAAAAGTGTAGAAAGCTTTCTTGGTCTAGACCTTTGCATATAAAGGTACAAGTACACAAATTTAAATTTAACCTTTCTTAGCTGTTCGTCGTATTAAACAAGTTGATAGTAGGTCGAAATTTCCGGCTCCTTCCCGTGCATCTTGTCTCAGCTTTGAAAAGGCAGGCAACTTCACAGTTCACACCGACCAAAAAAGGAGAACTTGTCATACTGATAAATGTGGAAAAACCATTTCCAACTTAATTAAATGAATGAAACCCATTTCTAACAATTACTAATAAGTAATAATAATTCTTACTCTATGTTGACACTTGACATAGTCCACATAGATGATAGGGTTTTCACTTTTCACTCGAATTGTGGGTGAAATTGTTGTTCAAAGTATAGGATTTTCAGGTGTGAAAGAAAGAAAAGTAACACATTCCAAAAAAGAAAAAGAAAAAGAAAAAGAATAGATTCCACTCAGCTACGAGATCCAAGATTGCAAACCTTGTAACCGGAGGGAGAAAATAATATCTTACTCCTTGATTTATGGAAACCTCAAATCCAGGTCAAAATAGCCAGTCCTAGATGTGTCGTAACTCGTAACCTCAAATTCTAGTCAAACTCGAATAGTGGGATTAGTTTCTGCAAACTTTACCATACATATGCATAAAAGAGGCTTGTAATTTGCAATTCAATAAAGATAACCAGAATTCCCTTTTCCTATTGTTGTGATAATCGTATTATCAAGTCATGTCGGAAGAAACGTTTAAATCACTCCCACTCACGAGCAGTTCAGCCCATCCGTTATACTTCTAAATAGCGATATGATATATTCATAGATTTCATCTTCAAGTTAGAATTTCTATTCTCCAATTATTCCATTATGCTTTTCTATAAAGATCCACAGAAAACTCAGACCAATATTTTGAACTCAAAATCATTTACAATTTTCCATATAATAGTTAACCAACAAAATAAGCCAGTACAGCGTCCGTGGCATTAGTCATTGTTAGTTCATTGTTCTTCAAAATTGCTCCAAAAGCCAATTTGAATTAACAAAGAATCCTCTCTCTCAAGAGGAAAATGTATATGGCTCAAGATGAAATCATGCCCCCGCAAGCAGCAGCACAAAATGAAATTTAAACCAGATCAGCATATCATGCCAGATGCAAAATGAGGTTACCCTACAGTGAACAATGTTAAGCACCATATCTACAGCCAGTTTACTTCCAGACTCCAGAGTAATCTCATCCACACAAAGACAACGTGGGGGTCAATAGTTTATTCATGCTTCCCCTTTCTGTTCATCAACTCATGGTAGTAAAGAAGCACACACATAGGTTGACCAAGAATACAGAACATGAACCAGAAGATCATATTTCCCACCTGCCATAAAAGGAAAAAGACCAAAAAGGGAAATAAATAAATCAGATGAATGGCATATGACGTTGGGGGCTCAGAAATTAAATGGGCTAAGATAAGGTTGAACAAAATTCTTCTAAACTGGCTTACCATTGAGTTTCTGAACTTATTCTGCAGGTAGTTAGTTATCAGAACCAGGGGAACCTATTCAAGAAAGCAAAGAACACAGGAATAATTTTGATTAACCTCATGTCAAGCAACAGGTTGTGCAGTAATAGAACATGCCTAATTCTATGAACACTGTCAATATTCTTCTCTGTGTTTTTGTTTATAGGCGTCTCTATGTGGATATAACTTCTAACATAAAGGTCAATGATCCTAATAATGGAGGTAGAAAAGTGAAGCATTAGAAGTCATAATATTATTACCTGAATCATAATTCCGAAAAATGCCCAAAACTTGAATATGTGACATGGAACAGCAATACATATCTGCAGACAGATCAAACAAAATTACATTCCATCATAAGTAAATCGACATGCTTGAAGCACTACAACTACTAAACAAGGAAATCATCACATATTTGGGTTGATATGTATAACTAAATAAGCATATCTGGAATTCCATCCCAACTATGAACTGCAAATAAGTTACTTACTGACAAGTTTATCTAAGCATGAATACAAAGGGCGCAAGCATGTAGATGGGTTAAACCTATGGGTAAATCACTTCAAGTGACTTCTCACAGTGGTGATTACAATGGAAGATCACCATGAGGAAAGTTCTAGCTCAAAAAATTAAGCTACCATCTTTAAAAAAAAAAAATTAAAAGTTTGAACATGCAAATGGGTTAAACCTACTGGTAAAATCACATACAAATGACTTAACAGCGGTGATTCCTATGGCTGAGCATCATAAGGAAAGTTTTAACTCAAAAAAGTTTGGCTACTATCTTTCAGAAGGTTAGTGGTCGTATTGTGGCAATGAACATTGTTCTACCCTTTTCACAGTACAGGATTGTTAGATTGCCTATGCAGTATCTCTTAATTTTGTCTCCTTTGCCTCCATATATATTATAGTAATTAAAACTCTCACTCTCATTGCCATTTAAAAAAAAAAAAAAAACATTTATATCTTCTTCCCTTCTCAAAACATGCACTTAACAACTAAAAACCTGACAAACAAAACAGGAAAAATAGGATGACTTTATTGTTGCTGATGTCAGCAACATTTTCCATTTGACTTTTTGGGGAGGGGATGGGTGATGTTAGCAACTTTACCATTTGCCAAAGAGAAAGACCAAAAACAACATTAGTATAAATTGTAAAAAAGGACATGTCAATTCAAGAAGTAACGGAGAGTATGATTTCAGATAGAATAAAATAAAGGAAAAGAATATATATGGCTGATCCTAACTAATCTTTTGAAATTCCATAGCTGACCCCAAAAATTTTGAGACTAAAGGGTTTGTTGTTATTGTATAGTTTCTGATTATAGATGTCCCAGGGGTCAAAAGCTCTAGGTTTGGCTCCTAAGATCCAACTATGATTTTTCCCCATGAATAAAAAAACCTAGGGAATTTTTTTTTTTTTTTTTTCCAGTAAAGATGAAATATTTGAGTGTTCATGCCTTTTATGTGAGAGGAAAAAACTATCATGCCCATAAAATAAAAATTAAAGACAGGAGCAAAACCATTATTATCTATTTCATACACCAGCTGCAAACTACTATGATGTAAGATATCAAATAACATATTCCTATTCCCATGTCCTTTACCAAAAAGTGCTGAAAGACAGATTTGTTATTAGAAACATGCAACCTGGGATCAGGGGAGAAGAAAGAAAGAGAGGGATGGGGGGAAACAACATACCTCATGGAATACCGCAGAAACAAGGAAGGCAATTACAACAGCAACTCCCTGAATCAGAAACAAATAATTAAATCAAGAAACATTTCAAGACTATGAAGTATCAACAGGTGGGACAAAGAGAATTCACGTTACTAAAATTTTGGTCATAATCACAACAATTACTCTCTCTATCCCATATTGTTGGTCCTGATTAGGAAAACCAGCACTTTAAGGAAACATAATAATTAAAAATATATAAAGTTTCAAAACTTTTCTCTCTAATTTAACTCTAATGAAATCGGATATTAACTTTTTAAATAAAGTAAATGATACGTTAGGAAATTTATCAATATTAATATAGAGGAGTATTACCAATGAAGCAAAATCTCAGAGTCACTACCTTTATTGAAGCAGATAAGAACAGAGGTTACTTACATACATTCCTTTTAAGTTTGAAAGCGTTCATATAATTACATGATATCTAAATTTGATTTAGGTACGAGAAAATTTTAAAGGGATGTTAATGTTAAGAAAACAAAGATCAACATACATAATAGAATATATTAATGGAAAATGGAAGTTTTCCCATTTTTGGTGTTGTGGAAATGAGGGAGGATAGAAATGGGAGTGGGTGGAGTTCTCCACCCGGGCCCACCAAAAGCCATGCTCCCAAATTGGGAGAAAAAGGTGGAGAGAAAATAGTTCTTGAATGAAATTTACTATTTTGCCACTAATCTAATGTAATAAGGGTGTAATAGTAAATATATTCAACCAACTTTTCTATCCTTTCACCTTCCATCCTCTCTACCAAATACACATGAGGTAAATTTAAAACATTTTATATTCTTCATACATTTTCTAGTCTCACTTTTCCAACCTCCCAACCAAACAGACCCTAAAGGATGTATCTACGATTGTCTCAAAAAAATAATTAGTGAACTGTTAGGAAAACTGATAACAAGATCAACCATGTCCACCAGCCTTTTCTATTGCCTAGATGGTTAGTAGCCTGTGTTGCTATCCAGACTTTGGAAGGATGGTAATAATAAGATCAACCGTATCAAGTATGATGCCATTAAGGAAACTAGCTGTGAAGCTGTGAATCTCATAATCATTGGCGCATACAGAGATACTATCATATATTTTTCCCTTATGAGAGACTTTGTAAATCAAACAACAAATATCCCAGAAGATAATAACGATGAAAAAATTACAGAGATATCATACATAGATAAATAACATTGTAAAAAGAGACATTCTTTCATGCCAAGATATGTTCATCAAGCACCAATTACAATTTAAGGTGAGATCGGTCAATTACCTTTGGTATCCCATTCCGCAAGCATGGAAAATAGATATGGCGAATCATCCATTTATGAACAGGCTGAAATATAAACAAATCAATCATTACTACACTTGCTTTCAGCTAAAAATCATTACTACACTTCTTCTTTTTTTCTTTTCTTTTTTAAAAAAAAACTAATGTGCATTAGTACATTAGGAAATCAGTCTTCATAACATTAGGCAAAAAAATATGAAATGACAGATACGAAACCACAAAAACACTTGCTTTTTTGCAAACAGTTCCTGCAGTGAACATATTAAACTTATTGTTCAAACATTTTCACATCATCCAAATGCGACAATCTTTTTTCTGTCAGAAAATAAAAGATAGATATTCAAGATCATTTTTTTAGAGTCAATACCTATCAGGCTGAATATAAAGTACAAGAAAGAACATCATAAATGAATAAAGAATTCAAAATTTGCAACCTATCAGGATGGGCATTCCAAAAGAGAGTGAAGAAAAGCCAAATAAAGAATAAGTAACTACTAAGAGAACCTACATTTTTTTTTTTTTTGGCTTGAAATAAGAGAACCTTCATAAGTAACTAGTACACATAAAAGCTGACACTTGAGAAAAGAAACTTACCATATTCCACATTCTCCAGTACTGATGACACCCACAGAGATCCATGCAAGAAACACAAATAGTTTACAGGTTCTCTTCAACATAGCCTTGTAGAAAAACACAACCAAGGAACACAAATTTCAAGTTACAAAAGATACCTCTTCAACCGTTTTTGCATTCCACCAATCTTTGTAAAACTCGCGATCACCAAATCGAAGAAGTTCAGCCAGTATATTTAACCTAAAATTGCAGGCTTCAGCTAAGAATAAGCTAATCTCAAAAGTAATATGATTCTCAATAATCAAAAGCTTATATAGCATCATCTTGATTTTAAAATAAGGCACCCCTCTGTGAGTATTGTGTGTGTGTGTGTGTGTGTGTGTGAGAGAGAGAGAGAGAGGACAGTTTTGCAGCTTAAAAATAAACATTTTGTACAAAGCGTATACATAAAATGTCAATATGACATCTCCATCTAGTTTAGAAGAGTATATCAAATCAGCCTGTCTTCTTTCATTTATCTCTTGTTCTTTTTTTGGGGGAAGTACAGGTTTTACACAAGGTGAACACCACTCAAATCCATCAATTACAGAACTCCAATTTACACTATAATACGGCCACAAGCATAACAGTATGGTTATGACCAATTTTTCCACAGAAATTGGCCCCAAAGTTTGATAAAAATTTACGAAATTACTGCTATCTAAATGTTTATGACATTACTAAACCAAACTTTTAAGAAAAGATATTCACTAAAAAAAATTGAAATATGGCTTCATGAAATAAAGAAGAGTAGACACACCAGAGGTGAAATAAGCAGTAGAACATGCAAAGCCACACGTATAAATTTGGAACTGAAAGCTTCAGAATCCTCTCTATGGCATATAAAAGGTCCCCTTTCAAGGGATGTTGTGAATTCTTGACAATAGGATTAATATACTGCAGGATTACCAACAAAATCATGTCAGAATATCTCTAGCAATTTTTCTAAAGAAAAGAAAGAGCAAGAAATTCTAATTTCAAATAATGAAGAGCTGCTTACTTGTTCTATTATGAATCCCATAACTCCTGTAAATATTATTAACTTGACAAGTTGACGAGCCACCCAACCCTTCCGAATGCATGCGGTACGAGGATAGCTTGGCTATAGTGACAAACATCAACACAAAGGTCAAAGGAAGTTATTACTCACCCAGGAGAACTGCAGACATTCAGCTAGCACATAAATTATACTACGGTCAAAATTTTCCTCCAAACTGGGTTGGAGGAATCTCCTTCAACCCATTGCATGGTAGTTCATAACACCATTCACGTGTATTAAATCACATGATTCATTAAAATATTCAAAAAAAAATCACAGGACTATTAAGTAGGTTATGTGACTATAAATACATGTTAATAGTCTTTTCAAGTTTCCACATTGCGGGTTGAAGGCACATTCCTCCAAAATGCTCTCACTTGCTGAGCAATGCCTGGTACTGATATAATTGCAATTAAAATCTTGAAGTGCAATTACCTGGTAACATAAGGTTGGGGCAACCATGAAGTAAGCCAAACACTCAAAGTCAACACAGTAAGAACAATCCATATTCAGAGTACTGGCCAGGACATCCCCCTAACATCATGAATACATTCAAAAAATCATTCACCACCCATCAGAAGGATTTCTGCAGGATATTAAACATCTATCACAGAAGAAAGGAAGAGAGAGCAAGAGAAATATAAACTTTTTTTATATATACTAATGAAGAGAACATAAAATGTGCTTCGATAGATTTTTAATGGTGAATTGATTAGGGAACCAAGGTTTACTATGAGATAGTTGCACAGCTTCCGCCCTATTATTCTCAATTACCACCTTAACACCTAGATATATTTAGCATTGCCTCTACATAAATATAAACTTTTACAAGAGAACCAACAGAACTTTGAGTAGGCATAAACATTAACACACTTTTTGCCTTCCTTAATATATTGTTTATGCAAGAGAGTTTTTTTGAGTAATAATTATAAACAAACTTTTCAAGAAAATGTCCTGTACCTTTTCAATTGATTTGGCAAGTGCTCTCATATCATAGCTTGTATGAGCATAAGACACTAATTTTAACCATACGATGCTGGCAAAGAGCATCAATGTGACACCAGATAAAACAGCAGAATCGCACCTGCACAGTTTAAAGTCATAACTGAATTGACTTCCACAGTATCCTTATCAATGGAATATTGGCATGACCAAGGACACATAGGGAAAAAGTCCAAGATCCACTTATTAAATTACCAATATAATTCTTTGGCATTGTTCACAGACAAAATGATCATACTTCCCAAATAAATTAATAGTCACAAAACACCAGAAATTTGGATGATGTGCAAGAGGAGATGAAGGGTTAAATGGGCAAGAAAAAAAAAACTCACCTTAGAATAACAAAAACTGGATATAAAACTGAAGCTGTGGTGATGATTATATGAAGTAAAACAACAACCTGTAATATTAAAGTAGAAGTTAACTTTTGAGGAGTCCAGCGTCTTAAATCTCAAACTTAATATGTAAAGAAAACCCAAGTACCCAAATGGCAAGAAAAATTCTGTGGCTACAATTCACTTTCATTGTAAAGAAAAACTGTTGATCTGCAACAACTAAAGTTGGATAACTTACAGGTTCAGAGATATACTTCTGCTGTACTAACTTTTCCACAATAAAAGAGGCAGCTGGGAATATTGGCAGTGTAAGACTGCAATAAAAGAAAAATAAACAATATACAATAAATTCTGGGACAGATGCTAATTGGAGTAAATAAAACAAGAGCAAATTCTGTAGTGAATAATACATTCTAAGAGTAAATAAAAAATTTAGGATCGAGTACAAAAATACAGAATCATTACCAACACATAAAAAGGGGCCAGTCACTCAACGATCTTGAACTAAACCAAAAACCAGTCCTAATTAACCAACCATACTGCAACAATAGTAAAAAAATAAAAAATAAATAAATAAATTAGTAAAATTATAATTAAAAAAAATAAAAAATAAAAAAACTAACCTCTTTTTCAAATTTTTTTTATTAAAAAAAAAGGGTCCCAAACCTTCATAAGATTCTCAATGATAAGTCTGCTATTTACAGCAACAAGCACCACTATACAGAGATTGAAGAGACCTGCATGACTCTGCATAAAATTTAAACCAAAAACTTTAGGATAATATTGAATAAAATTTATATGTAACAGAATGTAATTAAATCCTAATAATACAAATCTAAATCAATCTAAAATGTAGCTAGTGACTATAACTCCAGGAAGAAAATCAATCAACCACAAAAACAGCAACTTGATTTGCAAATTCATCATTCAACCGCTACAATTCTCACCAAATTCAACACTGGAATTCAAAAACCTGAGCAATTTTCAAAATTTATATGTGAAGAAGAAGCCGGCTAAAGAAGCTGGCTGTACCTGTCTGAAGATAGCGTCGGAGCTAAGCGGACTCTCCTTGTTTTTCCGGTGTGCAGGAGCCGATGGCCGATACGCGAGTTTCACCGCAGCAAAATCGGTTCCGCGATCGTCAACGTTTCCAATCTTATTATCACCATCGCCGCCGCTGCCATTTCCAATAGTAGTCGGCTTCGCCGACTCAATTACGGCGGTTCTCTGATTCCTATCATCGTCGTCGTCTCTGACGGCCGAATTATCGGAGGATTCCGGTAAGCTCGTTTTGGATGTTGAATCCGACACTTCCCTGACAACCGTGGCGCTAGGCCTCCTTCGAACATCCGAGCCGACCTGAGGGATCGTCGTCGTCGTCGTCGTAGTCGTGGTGGTGGTCATCGATGCAGTCGCCGTTGTGCCGGTGCTTTCCGGCGTATCGGAAATCGCCATTGTACAAAACCGTGTCGTGTCAGTATCGTTTCAGAGATAAGGGAGGCAAATCGCACAAAAGGTAATATTTTAATGAAGTTTATAGACGCAGAGAGAGAGAGAGAGAAAGAGAGAGAGCTAAAAATTAAATATCATTGACTGCATATAAATACTACGAGTTAAGAAGATACGATGATGAGGGGTGGGGGCACGAAATTTCGAGAAGTGTGAATGAAAATGAATGAATGCGTGGGGAAGTGTAGCGGTTTTTGTGGAAAAGAAAAGGAAAAAAAAATGCTGATGATGGAAGGAAAGAGCGGTGGGGTAGAGCTGTGCTGTGTGTAGCGAGTCCAAGGGAACAAAAATCAGCTGCTTCTGCTTAATTGGACGATGGATGGATGGGTAAGTGACTCATGCCATGCCCTGGGGTACAGTGCTTTTGTTTGTTTGTTTTACTACTAGTTTTTTCGGAGGAGAAGACGTCGCAATACTCACACAAAACACAAACTATATATATAGTCTAAATATTATTAAGAGAAATGACACGTTCGTCGTATTTGTTATTAGTTGCTATTATTAGAACTAAAAAATAATTTTAGTATTATGTTTAAATTTGAACTAATAAAAACTATTCACCTATAATTTATTATAAAAATATTATGAACATAGCATCTTTCTATTATTAAAGGGTTTGCAGGACGCAAATTGACTATTAATATGGACATTTGCATTGTTGATGTAAGATTTTCTGCCTTTTTTTTGTTTTGTTTTTGACATCATGCAACACAATGGGAGTGTTTTTTTTTTTTTTTTTTTCTAATACGATTATTAATGGGTTTTTATTCTTTTTATCCATTCCTTCTGAGGTCATTTCTATTTTTATTTCAAAATCTTACTACATTAAATTTTCTAGGTTTCATTATGAGATTTTGACTTTTATAAATCTTATTAGTCCAAGTAATTTTTCTTTATAATTACTTGATATATGTGACACACATTTTAGAAATAATTCAGTTGTCAAAGAGTTAAAGTTCTCGTGTTGGCTATATATATATGGGAAATGTTGACGAATTTCTTAAATATACTCCCTCCATCCCAATTTGTTTGTCTTATTTGAAAAGTCAAACTTTTTAAGGAATATCATTTATTGTTTTGTCTGTTTTATAAAAATGTTTAAATTTACAAAACTACCCTTAAATAAATTTATCAGTTTTTTATTTTAAAAAAGAGTTATTCTTAATGAGGCAACTAAAAAGATGCCCCAATTAAATTGATTTTTTAAATATTCATTAGTTTTCTTTTCAAATAGTTTTGAAAATAAAGTAGGAGTATAATAGGAACATTAGTAAATTAATGACTTTTATTTTTAAAAACAAAACAATATTTTGAAACATCCCAAAATAGAATAGATGACAAACAAACTGGGATGGAGGAAGTATTTGTGAATGAACTATTTTAGAAAAGTTTTTGTGGAAAAAGAAAAAAAAATTAATATTTTGATAATTTTTTTATTTATCATAAAAATTGTATCAAGATTTTCCTAAAATATTTTGTTAACAATTTCATACACATGTTAACAGGTCCTTTATATATATATATATATATATATGTATATATAATTTTAATTACAAAACAAAGGAAATTATTATTATTATTATTATTTTATTATGTATAATAACTTCATCTATTCATCAAAAAGTGTTGATTTAATGACCCTTTTTTTTTTTTTTTTGGTTAACAAGGTGTCAACAACTTTTTAAGTGCTTGACTATTTCATCGGATATGTGTAGTCTCCCTCGTAAAATACATTAGATAATTACATGAAAATGTGGCTTAGGAACCATTATTGTCATATATTTTGCTCACAATCAATCCCAAATATGCAAAATAGGTTGACGATCAATGTAAAATTTAGTCACTTTATTATAAATTGATCCATTATAAATTTTCATAAAATGGATATACCTTAAATTAGAAAGTTAAGATAAATATGTGAGAATACAAGTAAATATACAGTTATAAATATAGGGAAAGGTTTTGCCACATACAAGAGTATGTGGCAGCAAAAACAAAGGGACAAATATCTGAAGTTCACATAGTCATGTGTAATGAACATAACTTTTAAACACGAGTTTCTCTGTTTTTGCTGACACGTACCCTTGTATGCATCAAAACATTTTTCATAAATATATATACACACGCAATATCCAACTCTGAAAGTAACATCTGCCATGTTGTTGTATGGCCCGAGAGGGGATGGCCTTTCAAAGAGATACTTCAGCAATCTATCCTTGCAATCAGCATGGTCTTACAGTTCAACAGGTATGAGGCCCATGTAAGAGCACAACAGGTATTTTCTAGAACCATACATGATATACCTTCTGTAAATTTTGTCATGAGATAGTATTTGGCTCTTTCCTCCCTGCCCATTTCTTCGTGATAACCAAGGACACAACTCATGGATGCTCCCATTACTTACAGATAAATCAGAAGAGGTCGGCCAAGTGTTAGTGGTACCAAAATGGGAGAAATAGGTGTGGCCCCCTATAGATGAAAACATGAGGGAAAGTTTGCTTGAGAGCCTTTGAACATACGTAGAGTCGGTAGAGAAGGGCGGTCAATCCCCCTATGAGGAAGAGTGATCTTCTTAATCAAGTTGAGGGAAAAAAAAAAGAACTAAATAAAATTAGTAAACAAATAAAAAGAAAAAGACATGTCAACTAAAAAAATGATATAAAGTATGACTTTTGATTTGATAGAATGTCATAAAATAATGAAAAGTGTTACGTCTATAACATTTTTACTGTATTTTCACAACAAAACATAAGTGGTAAGTATTTATTAGTTCTAATTTGAATTTATAACTTAAATTACTTTTTTTACCCATCCGTAATAATTAATAACAACCCGCCATTTAAAATTTGTTATGAAAGTGTTGTAAAAATACTGTGAACATAACATTTCTCTAAAATAATACATGTGAATGACTATAATTAGTTTATTGAGAAAGTGTATTCCATAATAGACCCAAAGACTTGGATCAAGATTTTGCTTTTTTTTTTTTTTTTTTTTTTATACAAGATTGAATTCTACTCTAACCTAATCTAAGTGTATATGTGTGTGAAGCTCCTTCCTGGAGACTTGAACCCCGGCCCATGCCCCCCACACTCCACAAGCACTTATACTTGTGGAGTGACCATCGCACCAAAGGTGTGCGTTGGTAAGATTTAGCTATTATGTGTTGTTAATGAATCAATCATCTTTGATAGGTTCTTTAACATTTGTCTCCATTTGTTTATTGACAAATTAATAATCATAATCAAATGACCATAATTACTTGAGTAAGTGTCAAGAGTTTTGTAATTAAATGACATTACCTAATTTACTTTATAAGGAAAAAAAAATTCACATGAGTATTGCTAATCTATAGTCCATTTATAATATGTATAAAACAAAAGATGTTCAACTTTTGATTAACCTCGACTATCAAAATAAAAATAAAAAAATAAAAAAAACTTTTGATTAACCTCATTTTTTAATGGTATAGACCTCATAATGTTTGTTACATATTTTTTTAGGCTTAACAAATTTACTTGTAAATATTCTAATATATAATATGTTCTAGAATCTTGACATATTATATTTTCTTTAAATGATAGATAGGGGTGTGCAGAAAACCCACCGACCCGCCAAACCCGACCCAACTCAACCCGACCCGCCGGGTTGGGTCGGTTTTTAGGGCTTGGGGGTTGGGTTGGGTTACAAAAAAAAAATTTATAGCGGGTCAGGTTGGGTTTGGATCATAAAATTACAGACCTGCCAAACCGACCCAATCCACCGACCCACCCATATTTAATATATATTATATATTTAATAATTTAAAAAAAAAAACTAGTTGTAGGGCACTTATATATGTATAATATATATATTTAAATATATATTTTATATTTAATAATTTTTTTAAAAAAAAAACAGCTGTAGAGCAGCATTTCCTCGGTTCCTCCTATTAATACTAATTTAATATATATATATATATATTATAATTAATTTTTTTAAATAACCAGCTCTTCCTATCCCATATAAAAACCAATTAGTTCACACAAATCTTAGTAAATTACTATTGTTGTTTAGTAATTAGTATTGTTTGTCTTTAAGGAGTTACATTGATACTAATCTTTGGGTTTTTTTAATATATTAATATTTATATTTTTTTTCTACTCAATTTAATAATAATAATAATAATAAAAAATTTCAAACCCATGGTTCAACCCGACCCATGTGGGTTGGGTTGGGTTGGGTTGGACTTATATGATAGGTTGGGTTGGGTCGAGTCAAATTTTTTTGGACCCACCATGGTGGGTTGGGTTAAAAAATTTCCTCAACCTGACCCAACCTGACCCATGCACACCCCTAAATTGATAGAATTCCATATACAACACAATAATAATAAATTGCTATTAATAATTACCATAATTATATATTTCATAGTTCCATATAAAAACAAAATCTTAATAAATATGCATTTATAACTACCATAATGATCAAATTTTGTATATAGTATTTCATATACAAATGAAATCATAATTTTTTAATTAATAACTATCATAATTATAAAATTTCATATTTATATAAAAATGAAATAGGTAAAATATTTTTTAGTAGACTACGTATTTGGTTTTTATCCTTTACACTATATTTTAATTTGGTACCTAACTTTTCAATTGTGTCAATTTAGTCTCTAACCTTTCAGTGCTATGTCAATTCAGTCTTTGCCATTATCTCTTAAATGGAAATTACTGACGTGGCTAATAGCTAAAATATAAAAACAAAAAATTAGTTTATTGCCTCATCAACGGAAACTAATTTCATTTTTTGGCCGTTAGTCATATCAACAATTTCCATTCAAAAAATAACGATATGGGCTAAATTGACACAATTAAAAAATTAGGAACCAAATATGTAGTTACCAAATATATTTTTTTAGATAAAATCTATTTAGTTTAACACTATTTGTAACTTTAAAATCAAAGTGAAAAATAGCATACACTTAGAATAATAACCTAGAAAACGTGGGCTTTCTAAAAACTAACGTGACAATATTATAATAAGAAAAAAAAATGGTTTTATTTATATCATTATATAAGGACCAAATTTGGTTAAGAACTTAGTTGTAATCTAAGATTACAACTTTACTCAATATTTTTTTTATTGGATGTAATTTTTCACAAATCCACCGTTGAATTGCATTTTATTCTTAGATCATTCATACTTGCAAAGTTTTCAGAAGATTAAAGATCAAAATCTATGTTTTCAATCAATTGTTTAAATTGCAAGTTTTTGTAATTTAAAATTATGTATAAAAAATAAGTTTATAAATCATAGAGTAAATAACATATGATTGACATAAAATTTGACATGTGTATTAAGAGCGTAAAAAACGTGCAATCTAACGATTAAATTTTAAAAATATGTAATAATGTTAATTTTTTAAAAGTAAGTTGTAGCCTTGGGTTACAATTATGTTTATAGCAAAACTTTGTCCTTACATAAATATAGAATTTAATCAATTGACTTCTAACTTATAAGCATGGGTGTATTATAGATTAGATTGAGAAATGATATGTCTACAACATTTTTACAACAAAACCTAAGTGACAGATTGTTACAAGTTGTTATTATTGGGACAAAAAAGTAATCTTAATATTAGTTTTAAATTTGAACCAATAGCAACTGTAAGGACTCAATTTGAATTGAGTGTTGGGTTTTCAGCCCAACAAGCCCAAACAATAAATTTATAGAGAGTGGGCTGACAGGCTTGGGTGCTGGCCGTTGATCACCATGCCCAAACTTCTCTTTAAAAAATGGCTAAGTATTTTCTTACGAATGAGGGAATGCTCCTCGGCCTGTGGCTTGACAATATTATAATAAGAAAAAAAAATGGTTTTATTTATATCATTATATAAGGACCAAATTTGGTTAAGAACTTAGTTGTAATCTAAGATTACAACTTTACTCAATATTTTTTTTATTGGATGTAATTTTTCACAAATCCACCGTTGAATTGCATTTTATTCTTAGATCATTCATACTTGCAAAGTTTTCAGAAGATTAAAGATCAAAATCTATGTTTTCAATCAATTGTTTAAATTGCAAGTTTTTGTAATTTAAAATTATGTATAAAAAATAAGTTTATAAATCATAGAGTAAATAACATATGATTGACATAAAATTTGACATATGTGTTAAGAGCGTAAAAAACGTGCAATCTAACGGTTAAATTTTAAAAATATGTAATAATGTTAATTTTTTAAAAGTAAGTTGTAGCCTTGGGTTACAATTATGTTTATAGCAAAACTTTGTCCTTACATAAATATAGAATTTAATCAATTGACTTCTAACTTATAAGCATGGGTGTATTATAGATTAGATTGAGAAATGATATGTCTACAACATTTTTACAACAAAACCTAAGTGACAGATTGTTACAAGTTGTTATTGTTGGGACAAAAAAGTAATCTTAATATTAGTTTTAAATTTGAACCAATAGCAACTATTCAGCTGTGATTTGTTGTAAAAATATTGTAAAATTGTTGTAAACAGTGGCGGAGCCTTGGCCCTCCCCAAATTTTAAAAAATTAATTTATAATACGTATATTATTTACATTTTAAAAAATGTAGCATGTAAAAATTGAAGTTGCCCCTCCCCCAAACCTTGAGTCATTTCAATAGTACTCTTAAAAGAAAGAAAAATTATACTAAAATCATATAATTTAAGAGGTTTAACAAATTAAACTAGGTAGAAAATGATAAATTTTTGTACATGTCTAATAGAAGAAATACATGACTTTTATATACTCATTAAAATTTAGATGATAAATTCTCTTAGTAAATTAATTTATATATGTGTGTGTGTGTGTGTGTAGAGGTTTGTCTTAACTAATATATTAGCATTACAACTTGGCCCCCACAAACCAAAATTTCTGGCCCCACCCCTGATTGTAAACATAACATCTCTCAGATTGATTTATTTATGGGCTTGAGTTACTCCAGCTTCGCTTGATCAATTCTTAAACATGGATTTGGTTGAAGTTAATGTTTCCTTAACAAGAAAGGCATGATGTCCTGTATTAGACTATTAGTCAATGCATAGAAAAAGCAAAGGTGGAGCCGAGCAAAGCGTAATTTAAACCTTGAGGACTTCACAAACACTTTCAAAGCTACAACAAAACAAAAAAAATTGACCTGAATAGTGAGTTCACTTTCTTTACACGGATCATCATTAATTAATGCTTTAATTGGCCAAGCATGGTAGTACAAATCACTAACTTTAATAAGAAAATATTTTAATTGGTACCATATTTCTAGTTGTGGCATTAATTTAGCAAATTACAGAAAGACAGCCGTTACGTCAAGTAATAAATCTTAGTACAAGGATTTGTTGGTACACAGCATGTAATATATACTTTTTCTTTTTCTTTTTTGGCTGAACTAATACATACATTTTTAATTTGTTGACACTGGACCCTAATAAATTTAGTCTTCTTAGGCACTGGCTCAAGTAATTCTTGATCTTGCTCTTGCTTGAGCTCTTACTTTTTGTACTTTTTAATTGGACATGTCTTTTTATTTTAATTATACAATAGTAAATAGTAATAAGTTTTAATCTCCACATTTTATTTAGTTAGTAGGTGACGTGACAGTTTCTTATTAAAATAAAAAGAGATTCCAATTAAAAAAGTACTAGAAATAAGCCACAACCACAATTGAATATGACAAGTGTACAAAGTACAAACCTGTGTGGTGCTATTAAAAATCAACTGATTCTCAAAAAAAAAAAAAAAAAAAAAAAAAACCAATTTTTTTAACAATTTTTGTTGAGGAGGAAATCCATGTTTATGGCACACAACAATAGTAGGATGGACAATCCGACCTATAAGCCCAGTTTAGGCATTGGTTAAAAACCAACCTGCTAGCATAAGAATATCCATGAATGTTGGCCTAGAAACATTTCTCTTTGAGAAGTCAATTGCAACTATTGATCATGAGAGCCACAATCAACTTGGGAGGTATCGTTGAGCATCTATTGGAGGCCTCTCTAGCGTTGACTAGCTATAATTGACCTTGAAATCGCTAGACATGAAATAATATGATCTGAGCTTCACGTGATTAGGATTATGGAGATTCGTAATGTTGCTTTAACTGCTCCTCTCAACGTTGTATTTAACGTTTTCCAACTATCATTAAGTTGTATTAAATGTTATTTGGGCCCGTTTGATATATGGATTTAAATAACAGTTTTTAATTTTTTTTAAAATACGTGTGGGTAAAAAAAATGCATAAATATACGTGTAATATTGTTTAAAATCACTGTACACCCTTTGTACGATGGTCACTTCATAAGTATAAGTACTTGCAGGGCGTGAGGGGCAAGAGCCGGAGTTCAAGTCTCTATGAGGGAGTTTCACACATATATACACTTAAATTAGACTAGAGTAAAAATTCTATCTTGTATAAAAAAAAAAAGGTTGTTTAAAAACTGAAAACGTGTGTTTAAATACATGTATCAAACGAGCCTTAAGATCCATCTTTAGCTTTGATTCTTCCTTAATTTTGGGTGATGAATGGTCATTCCATGTTCTCTCTTTCTCTAAAATACCCAGAGGAGATGACATTGATATGGTGTTTAAGCTCGGTTGATAAAGCTAAGAATTTAGAGAAAAGACCAACATGCTCTCAAAAGCAGCCATTATAAAATAAAAACTTACTGTTACACTGCTAAAACTTTCTCCTGTGATCTAACTTTGCCTCTAAGGAATCCTTAATCAACCTTGTTGGTTGATCCAAGGATAAAGTTCGTAGACTTATTTAATTTGTTTCAGGAACCTTCCTCAATTTCCCAAAGAAATCATTGGAGTCGAGGTTTACTCTAGGACTTCCTCCTTATTCACCCCGCCACCCCAACCCATTTTTAATTGTTACATTTGAACTAAAATAAAACTATTAGGATTTTGTCTAAAGTACTTCTAATTATTTTATTTTAATCTAAATATTAAACTGTGATTGAGTAAAACCATAAAGGGTAATATATTTATTAAAATTAAAAAAAAATACAAAATAGATTAATTCAGACATAATTTTAACTATAAAAAACGAAAAGTTGTCAAAAATTGTATAATTCAATTAATATCCTTTTGATGTTTCTAACAAAAACTTATGAAATTTAAATTTTCTTTTTCCTATACTGAGAACTATCAAATTATCAATAACCAATGAAAGCTTATATCTAACTTGAGATAGAGCAATTCAAAAAGAATAAATTAATAAAATTGTGTTAACGGGTACTATAAGATTCCCATTAACAATAACTTTTTTGGCAATTTTTTTACAGTAACAACAGTTTTTTTTTACAACTCTTAGAAGCTTTTTATTTTTATTTTTTGATAATTTTTTTAAGTGAAATCCATAATAAAAAAAATCTTAACAATCACCGCAGGTTCTCGTTAACATTTCCCAAACTGATAAATGTAAAGTTATCTTTGACAATTTGCATTACATGAATTCAGCCAGCATGGAGAAAAGTTTCGTGTTTGTTTTTTTTTTACTTTTTTCAAAAAGGCCAACGTGTTACTGTTGGCCAATAATGACATTTTTGTCTCATTCGGCCACTTTTTTTTCTTGCAAGATGAACTCAGGCCGGACGCGTGGCAAAAAACTGTCAAGGGAAAATAAGGCAAAGATTCTCCAAATTAATGTTTTAAGCACATTTGGTGATGAATCCTTGTAACAGAGCTTAGGTCAATTTAGACTGACTAATGAGAGATTAAATGTGAACTGATAAGGAATTATTATAATCATTAATATTATTAATTATTAAAAAAAAAAACCTTTGAATAGAACGTTATTAATAACCTTACTAATTGTATTTGGACTAATTACAATTTATTCATATGTGCTTTGGCGAAAATTTAAGCTACTTATCTATAGTTTAAAAATTAGCATTTTACCCACCTGAAATTTACTCTGTTAAGCTTCCTTAACTCACCTTTTTACTTTCACAGTTTAAAACACAAAAAACATAACAAAAACATAAAAATCTAAATTTAAAAGTATATTTCTTAAAATTGTAAAGTTTTGGCTTAAGAACATTCTTCATCTTCATAAGAACATTTTCAAGCCTATCAATCCAAACAAAACTGTCAAGGGGATAGAAAAGATTGAGAAATAAATTTGAGGTGTGTTTGATTTGATTTTAATTTTTATTTGCAGTGGCTGTGGGTTTATATTCAAAATTAATGAGTTTAATTTTTGGTTTATGTTTAAGATTTCTAGGTTTATGTTCAAAAAATCTGACTTTAGCTTTTAGTTTTGATTAATTTTGTGAGTTTAGCTTTTAGTTTCTAACTTTTTAATAGAAGCTTGATACAAATAGCTATAACAACTATTGACAAGAGTCATGAAATGTCACATTCATGATTGTTTCCAAGTCGAGACATGAAAATTTTGCAACTAAAGCATTTCTAGAAGATGCAGGAGGCGGACAATCCAACAAAGTTTAACAAACAAAATACCAACATAATTGTATCTCATCTTCGCTCTTTGCTAGTATTTGGAGTCGAAGATCTGTCATCTAAGTTGTCCATTTCAAAATTATTTCACGCTAGATTCAAGCTGCCCAAGGTGTTGGATTTGCAAAGAGCTGAAGTGACTGAACTACCACATAATTTCAATAAACCTAGTGGGTCTGAGAGCTTCACAATTTTTTTTTAAAAAAATAGCTTTTAGATATTGATTTTTATGTTTTTGTTATGTTTTTTGTATTTTTAACAGTGAAAGTAAAAAATTAAGTTACAAAAGCTTAACAGACTAAGTGAACAAAGTGTCAACTTTTTAACCACAGATAAGCAACTTAAATTTCGGCTAAACAAATAAATAAATTGTAATTTGCCCTTTGTATTTTGTATTGATACCAGAGACATTGATGAGGAGAGACTAGAGTAGAGACACCGTCCCGATCCCAAACAAGGGAGTTGAGTTAACGTGTTTTGGTAAAACTTATTTTTCTTTGGAAAAATAATAAGAAAGGGGTGGTATTAATGAGCATCTAGCCCAATATGTAAAACAAACTTTAATTTACCAAAAAAAATCAACGTAGCACGTGTCATCCAATTACGGGATAGTTAAAATTCTTTCTGTTCACACAGGATCTGGGGGCCGGGAAGGCGGGAACCCAACAAACCAAGAAGAAAAAGTAAAAATAAGGATGTAAACAAAATAGATAAAATAGCCACATGAAGATAGCATATGATGCATTTTCTCTTTCCTTGAACATCACATGGAGCACCTTTAAGGATATTGCTATTAATATACACTAAACTATCACTTGAAAAGCAAGCAAATAGAAACAATGGAATGCAAATACAAACGAGGGAACACAAAAGCTCTGGGAAGCACAAATTCACTGTCAAGAGCATTGTCATGCTCTAAACATTAAAATGAGAATGTCAAGTGATTCTTTTCAATTTTTGAGGGGAACCTAGGAATTAACTCTTCAAGGTAAAGGTTTCTATAATGAAAACGATTAATTCCCATTGGTTACAAACACCATGGGTTAAATAATAAGACCACCACTGCTCAAGAGACTTTCTTTGAGATTTTCTCACGAATCTCCTTTTGAAAAGAAAGACGAATTACGGTTTATAAACAAGGTACAGTAGTCAATAAGAAACGAGCAAAACCTCAGAGAATTTAACCAAAATGACAGAATAGAGTTATATATATAGAACTTCAAAAACTTCAACAAAATTGCAACTGCTTTATATTAAAAACACATACAAACATCATACCATGTCAGGCAAAGATGGTTTCTACACTGCAAGTACCACTTAAACAGTCTGAAACTCGAACATCTTAAAATAAAGACACTAGACCTATAAGACAAGACCTGGCAAAGGAAAACAAAGAAACATATCAAATGACACTTACCAAACAGAATCCGTCTTTCTCTACTAAACAAAACAAAATCTCTTTAGAGGAGATCAGCAACATTTGATGGCAGCTCCTCAACTACAACATTATAGAACTTCTGGATGTCAAACAGCATCCTCTCATCATCCTTTGTTACAAAGTTGATGGCAACACCCTTCCTACCAAACCGTCCACTACGTCCAATACGATGCAGATAGTTCTCTGGCTGTGTAGGGAGATCATAATTAATAACAAGGGAGACTTGCTGGACATCAATACCACGTGCCAAAAGATCAGTTGTTATAAGGACACGAGATGATCCAGAACGGAATTCCCGCATGATAATGTCTCTTGTATTCTGGTCCATATCACCATGGGTGGCTGAGACTGTGTGGTCACGGCTCCGCATCTTGTCTGTAAGCCAATCAACCTTGCGCCTCGTGTTCACGAAAATGACACTCTGGGTGATGGCCAAGGTTTCATAAAGATCACAGAGTGTCTCAAGTTTCCACTCCTCCTTATCAACATTAACATAAAACTGTTTTATACCCTCCAGGGTGAGCTCATCACGCTTCACAAGAATTCTAACAGGTTTGTTCATGAACTTCCTAGTAATCTCAAGGGCCTCAGGTGGCATTGTGGCAGAGAATACCCCAACCTGAATCTTTGATGGTAGAAGCTGGAAAATATCATAGATCTGATAGCAAAAACAATTAATATTAGAACCAGTACAGTAACATTTAACAGAGCTTTTCAATTCAGATTCCAACAACTTATATATTTTTTAATAAAAACATTTAATGTATGTACCAAGGAAGCTGAAAGCAGAAACCCATATCACAACCATGGATCTATGAACTGCAAAGTACTTTTAATTCATGAACACTCTTTAAGGTAAATGCAATATTGAAGCATCTAAGATGTACCCAGTGCAACACATTTAATTAGGGAGCAAATCCCTAGAAAAAGTTCCCGTCATATGAAATAAGTGGGGTTCAGTAACCCTTATAATTCCAGTTGCTGCTACTCAGCGTACTCTCATTTAAAGATTTCAATTGATCGATTAAACAGGTCATAATTAGTTCAATGTTTACGAAACCTGACATTAAAGTTACAGCCTTCATTAGTTAAAAAGAATGCTAAAATAACAGGCAATACAGATTAAAGTTGTCAATATATTGGACCTAAAATGAAAAGGAAGGGGAAAGAGAGAGTCAGAAAGGACCTGATCCTTGAAACCCCGGGAAAGCATTTCATCAGCCTCATCCAATACAAACATCTTGATGTAATCAGGACGAAGTGACTGTCTTCGCAGCATATCAAACACACGACCAGGAGTGCCAACAACAACATGAACCCCACTAGACAGAATGCGTTGATCTTCACGAACACTTGTTCCACCAACACAAGCATGTACTCTTACACCAAGATAGTCTCCAAGTGCCCGCATCACCTTCTCAATCTGTTGAGCAAGCTCTCTAGTGGGTGCCAGGACCAAAGCTTGGCATTCCGTCACACTATAGTCAAGTTGTTGCAAAACACCAGAGCAGAAAGTTGCTGTCTTTCCAGTTCCAGATTGAGCCTGTTGAATAACATCAAGACCCTTACAGAAGGGTACAATTCCCCTTTGCTGAATAGCAGAGGGTTTTTCGAAACCTACACAAGGAAATATATTTGGCTGAATCAGAAATATTATTGAACAAAAGAAACACAGTACAGAAAACAGAGTCAAATGACTCAAGACAAACAGTGTGAGGAGTACTCAAACTGCAGAACAAATGAACCAAAACAGGACTTCTAAAACATCACACACTCTAACAAACACAGTACCAGCAATTACAAACTCTGGCAAAACAAACCAGCACATAAAGCTGACAGACTAATCTTCTGACCACATTTTACTCATCTCTACAAGGCTTAAAAACTTTTATTACCGCAGCAGCTGTTGACACACATTAGGCAATCAGATGGGATCCAAAAGAAATGGAAAGCAAAGTAAAACAGTTTGTGTCTGTGTTCCTTCACAAACAAATTTATACCAATAAAAAAAAAAAAATCATGTTCACCCAACCATTCACAATTTTTTTTTTTTGGATAGGTAAGAAAAAATATTATTGAGAAAAGAAAAGCATGAAAAATACATTAGGTTCACGGCAGTGAACAAAGGGAAAAAACATTAGTAAAAACAAACACACTGACACTAAACTATTCTAAAAGATAAGAGAAAATCCATAAGTGTAGAGCAATCTGATAGACCCCAACACCGAGACCAATCATAAAGGGTCCGATGGCATACATCTAACAACTGAGCCAAAGATTTTCTAGTATCCTCAAAAGAATGCCGATTCCGTTCAGTCCAAATAGTCCACATTACACAACCCGGAAATTTATCTTACAAACTCACAATAGAGCTAGCACTTAATCCTCGTCTAAGAAGACGAACTCAAACTTGCAAAACCAAACCAAGCAGTCATAATTGAAGTAAGAAATTTTGAGTTGTGGTACATTATCATATAACCTTAACTATAAGAAAAAAAGAAAGAAAAAAGAAATTATGATTAGATCTACCATAAGCATAAATCCCCCTCAGAAGATTCTCTTGCAATCCCATAGCATCAAAACTTTCATAAACCTCATCATATGATGTGAAGAAGTCTTGAGCATCAGCTGAAAGTCTGTCACCATCAATTCATCAAACAAAGCACAAGGAATTAGCATCCAAATTGCAATACCCTTTGACAAAATTCAATGGACACATAAACTCTCTCACAAAGTCAATAACAAAACAAGTAACTGGAAAAATGATAGAAGATCGGGAAAAATTCTTACAACTCGTCCATTTTAGCATCAAACTGACGAGCATCAAATTGTGACCCCTCTGGTGCCGCCATGACTGTAAAAGGTACAACAATAGTCCATAACAAAATATCACCAACCACATAAACATTACGTGAATATTCCAATCTATGTAATACAATCTGTCCATGCATGTACACAAACAGGAGAGAGAGGGGGGAAGGGCAAGATTGTGTGTGTACGTGTAATAACTGGAAACTCTACAAGCCTGGCATATTTTAATAAATCATATGTATCAGAACCTAAGAAGCACAGACACGAACACCAACACAGAAAAGTAAGACATAGTCACCGCAATTCTTGAAAATTAGGACAGGACATGATGGCAATACAAATATTAATTAATAAATAAATATATATATATAGGGCATATTTTATGTTTATTTTAAGTTGTATCAAAAATCAAAGAATTTTCTTTTTTTTAAATGTAATAAAATATTGCTTTCCTCATGCAGAAGTGTCCCAACATGCTGATTTGGTGTGCCCATGCTTCTTAGATCAAAACTCCATAATAGTTCACAAAGTGATAAACCAAAATACCATGTATAGAAACGGGGCTTTTTTTTTATAATAAACAAAAGAGAAAAGTTTTACAAGAATAACCATTTAAAATAATCTCTCTTTGAAACATTGGCTTTACTAAAATTTTTGACTAAAATTATCATACTCGCAAAAATATAGAAAAAACCACAGATAAACAACATAAGCTAATACAATAGTCATAATAAATAAATAAATAAATAAATAAAAAGCAAAAAACAAAAGGAACACAAGACATAAAACCAGGTACCTAGTTTTAGTATACAAACACAGCATCGCGAATAACCGCTAAAGCAAATACCTAACAAGTTAATTTGCAACACATAATATCATGCACAAAGAAGTTGGTGCTGTATCTGATTCCTTTGTTATGCACAAAAATATCACAATTTGCATACCTAGATAAATTTTAGAATTCCATGGATACAAATATTTTCAATATAATTCGCTAAATACACTAATCAGCTTAGTAATGACATGTTTCCACTAAATTTTCAGAGAACACAACAATATTATAAAAATAAAATAATTATAAATTCTATTTTACCTCAGCTTTCTCGGCAACCAAACAGGAAATCAAAAACGAAAACGAATATTACTAACATCAGAAATATTAACAGAATAACAAATAACTCAACCAATCAATCGTCTCAGAGATAAAAAGCTTATGAGAATCATCAAAACAAAAACAAAAATAAAAATTAAAAATAAAAAGTTTGACAGATCACAGCGACACGTACAGATCGATTAATCAAAACCGCAATAGCTAAATCACAAAAATTAACAGATCGAATACGAAGAAATAAACTAGAGCAAATTATTAATTAAATAATAATAATAGGTCTGATACAACAGTGGGATTCAGATCAAAATCAAGCATCGAATCAGAGAGAGAGAGAGAGAGAGACCTGTTGATCGGTGAAAAGTGAAGTAGAAGAGAGGGGTAGTAGTATTGGTTTTTGTTGTGTGAAGTAATTAGGGTTTCCCAAACTCCTCGGATCTACGCCGCGGAGTTGAGGAACGATAGCGAAGAAGGCTTCTTTTTTTGCGTCTTTTGGTTTTAGTGAGTGTGTTAGTGTTTGTGTGGAAATAAAGAGAACTATACACAGGGATGTTGAAGGGCCGGTGTCTTTTTTTGTCTTTACGGATTTGCCCCTGGATTTTAAACCGAGTTTCGATGGGAATGGGTTGTGAATTGTGATGACTGATGTGAGATCAAACCCACCCGCCCGTGTCCATATTCTCGAGATGGGTTTGTTAATGGGCTTAACTAAACTACCTCTTTTTTTTTTTTTCAGCTAACTATTTTTCAAAATATCAAAATCTATTTTTTATTAAACTATTAATTTTTAAAATTTTTTTTCTCGTTTCACACACAACACTTACTGTCCACTATCTCCTTTCACATCTTATAAAAAATAATTTTGCAACTCTATTTAATTAAAATATTAATTTTTATCTTTTTTTTTTTTAATTTCACACACAACACTTATTATCCACTATTTTCCTTCACCCTTGAGAAACGCATAAAAAATAATTTTACATAAAACAACCGTGACTCTTTTATTTGCACAAGTATTATAGCAAAATCTCATTTTGCATAACCGGTTCATAATTTGAAATGAGTGATTTTAAAACTTCATTGATTATATTTTGGGGTTTACGTTATTTTATATTAGCTGGTGCAAATGCTCTAAGTTAAAGACAAGAGGTTATGGGAAAGTAATAGCGTTATTAGCCCAAGTCCTCATTTTATCAATTTATACAAAAACAAAAATGTCAGTTTTGTTTTTTGTTTTTTTTTTTTTTTTGCTGCAATAAAAAGGGTACAGAACGACCAGTTCATGGGAATAATCCAATTGTAATATTACTAGTGAACTGACATTGAGCCCTCAAAGAGAGGGGGAGGGGAAATTAGATGGACCCCAAAGAAAAGTACCAATTTATAGTTGAAGTGTAACATATACATTAGTGTGCATTTTGATAAACATACAGTTGCACCTTGGACAAAGGCTATGCTCTAAAATGATGCGCACTCCCTTTTAGGATAAAAAGAAGTCCAACCAAACAAACACAGGCCTATTAAAATCCCATATCGATTAAATTGTTCAAATATTTTTAGGGTTTAAGGCTTTAAGCAATCATCAAAGGTGTTTAATAAGTTGAAGCCCACTCTACACCCAAAAAGGAGCATTCGATTAGAACTCAACCTGCGTAACTCATTTCTTTGCCCCATTTTTAAGTTCCCCGAGTCAGTATGTCAACAACCTGTTTTGCATACATATTTGATATCATTATCAGTTAAGCCAGTAGGAGAGTCCAGACAAAACTGCTTAAGTAACGGCTGGTTTTACTCAAAAAATAAAAATAAAAATAACTAATTCCAAAAGATTTAAAGCCAAGCTTTACAGTTTCACCAATTCATGTGCCACTCTAATAACATACACTTCTTCAATAAATATGATACGACATATTACATGGTTCAAGGAAAAATTTGACAGACCATTGTTTGGCAGCCCTCACAAAACCTCAAAATCCAACATGGATGCTTGCCGCCCATTGACCTCTAAATCCTGTCGCAGGCTACTCACCCAATGTTTCAGGCATGCCTCTGAATCTGAACCAGATTCTTCATCGGAACGTGCAAAGGTGGCTTCCAAACTGTGAGATAACATCTACAAGACCTCCATAACCTCCAACTGCTGTAACCTGTGACAAGTGGGTTCGACAACACAAGAATTAGGTTGAGCATAAAAACATAACCAATAAGGAGTCAAAACTGTTCTAACATGATGAGCATAAACATTACTAAGAAGGAGTAAAAACTATTCTGAAATGATGCTTTTTTCTCAAGTTGACCAAACATAACAAGTACCAAGAAACAATGATTTTCTAATGAGAGAACAATGTTTGATCTGAATCAGAAGTTCAAAAATAGCCTTTTTTTCTTCTTCTTGTTTTCGTCTTTCTTTGGTTCACAGTATCCTGTGCTTCTTTAGTTTCATGTAACTAAGTAGAAAATTGCAGCAAATCAATGGTGAAAATTCACTGTTTCATAATTGGATATTGTGATAGGACAAAATTTAGCAAGTCATAAGATTCAACCTACGCTGGTAAATAGGTGAATTTGCACACCTATAGTACACAGTGAAGAGACTCAACTCAACTAGACCATATTCTCAACTAACTGGGGCTATGGCTTCTTTTGTTGCCAGATGGCCCTATCTAGGGCCATCTCTGAAGTTACCTCTAGTATAGAGCGAAAAGAGAGAATTGGACAATTTTAGTGAGATATAGCACGGCTGAACCAAGTATCATTTTGCAAGGATGTAATCTGTGGTTTATAAGCCGCATCTTTTATCAAGAGCCAGGACATGAGCTGTATCATTTATCAAGAGATTTAATATAGACCATAACAATGAATCAAGATTGCACTTAACACCATTATAAGCACTAATTTCTAGTACATATGGCCCATAAAGAGAAAATGAGAACTAAGGTCTTCATCATCAATCATCAAAATTAAATTACCATCTGTCCCAAAAACTTGTACTATTAGGAAATTGTGAATTCAATCAATATTCTAACACATCCCTTGGGCCTAGACTCCCCTTTAATAAGTGGATTCCAACACTTGGAAATTTTTTACTTATGAAAGGGAGAGTAGACGGGTTCAACTTAGGACCACTTGTTTAAATACATCATTAATTACCACTTGTCCCAAAAGCTTAAACTATTAGAAAATTGTGAACTTGATCATTTAACCAATATTCTAACAGTACATAAATCACACAAAATTAGAAAACTCAACCCATAAGGAAAAAAGGAATTGAATCCAGAACATACCCCAGACGGATGTAGGGAGACAGAGAATGCCGATGGAGGAGCACATTGTATCTGTGAAAGAATCGCCCCATTAATGTCAAAACGACACAGAAGAGGTTCTGCTCCAACAGCCAAAATCTGCATTTTAAAAATAATAATAGTAAGTTCAATCACATCAATAATGGGAGCACTTCATACTATGTATGGTTTTTTTTTTCAGATCGAGGACCTTTTCCAATAACACCCACTGAATCCCAAAGGATCTAAAAAAAATCTCCACAGTTCAAATGCAACACTGCTATGTATCAAATGATAGTCCACCGTCTCTCTCACTACAACAGCACATGCAACACCAACTCATAATAGATATATGCTACGGTGACAGGGTAAAACAATTAAGTCCTAAACCTATTTTCTAATCTTTCGTCCCTTTCCATCTTCTCTCTCTCTCTCTCTCTCTCATCTAACCCTAATATTTCAAAGATTACAACTCAACTCTTACAAAGTAGGAAACCAGTTAACATGTGTAAGTATTACAAGATTACAAAGGATCCTCCATATCAATTGATAGAATCCAGGACAAGTTAACTAAAGATGGGAACCATCATGATCAAGAAAAAGAAAGAAAAGGCACCTGGTTGGCAGAGTTTCGGGCAACTATACAATGCAAGTAGTCTGAATGCCCCTTAAAAACTACTTTGAGTTTACCCGTTTCCTGAAATACCAATCACAATCATGCATTCATGCTGAATTCAGACCATCTAGGAAAATAAATCAAGAACATTCTAAATCATCTATAAGTCCATGACAAAAATCAATAATTGATATATTCACCTTGGACAAATACATACCACATCCCAGCAATACGCACAAGAATCACCAGAAGCTGAAAAAATAGATCCTCCCTACAATAGACCAACAACAACAACAAAACTTTAGTCCCAAATTTTTGGGGTTGGCTATGGATCCCCCTACAGCAGAAGATACTATATAAACACAAACTCCTTCATAGATAGATATATATTCTATGGGAAAGGTTATATATAACACAAGAACAGAAGAGGTCACAAACCTGTATGTTAACAGCAATGGCATTATTTTCAGGAATTGGAGAAAGAGCACCCAAGGACCTCTAGAAGTTAACAGTAACACATGAAATGAAAAATAGGTAGGTAGTTCGGGAAGAGAAAACAAAAGGAAGAAATACGGTATAATGGATAAAATTGACATAGACAAAGTTACATACTTATGTTGGGGATTCACCAGGTCAAGTACTGGCTTCATTTGCTTCCCTGCTGAGAGAGAGAATAAATCATATCCATAAACCATATTCCTTTAGTTAAACAAAAGCAATATATCTAAATTAGTGAATAAGAACACTTGAAGCAAAAATCAAGCATGTCACATAACTAGGAAGCAAAAAATTATTTTAAGAAAAATGCAAGCACAGTAAAAATGAAACTCTAAAGATGATACAGCGCTTATGGGAGTTAATGTGAATCATATTCTAAGCTATGTAACCAAAGTGGACAAAATGCATTACAGTATTTGCATATCGTCGCAGTTCTAAAATATCTTCCAAGAAGCATATACGGACTTGAAGCAACCTAACAAATTATTAATTTTTACAACCCATTCAAATAGATAGGTTGAAAGTTTACTCTAGTTCTATTGGGACCAAAATTAAAGCCCCTGCATTAGATACCTGTCCATAAATGAAATGCACTGGCCCTGAGGGGAAAAAATGGCTTCGAATTCTTTGAAAAACTTATTAAATATTTTGACACTTATAGAGGGACTGAAGTTTATGACCTTTCTATTTTTTGTTAAATGTTTGGACTTTGGACTTAAAATTCTGATAATTTAGACCAAGTTCCTAAACACTGGTTTTCATACAAATAGTGCCTAACTATTCTAAATTAAATTAAAAAAAAAAATTGTACAAATATAAAGAGAAATTTATACATTTTTGATTTTATGGAAATAATTAAAATTTTAAAATAATTGATTCCATAATTATTTCCTAGTGAAAATAAAATTTAAAAATATATACATAATGTTAAAATTTATTTTGCGAAAAAATTATATATTTGAACCATGTTTAGCTCTATTATAAAATTGATTCTAAACATGTAAAATTTGATTGAATTATTTTAACAAAGCATAACTTTGTGGACATCAAATACAAGAACCAATTGCTTCTTTTTTTAGTTGCTATACGATAATTTGCCTTTGCCAACAGGTGAAGACCAAGCCTGTAGATGCCAAACAGAAAAGGCATGTTTGAGGTTCAATTGCTGTATAGTACCTTAGGGGTTCCACAAGTTTTCCCTTCCCTTGGAAGAATAAAGGATGACCAAAGTCCCACGAAATGTTCCATTTTTTTCTGTGAGCTGCGTCTTAGTGAAAATCGTGACAATTGACAACCTTTGAAAAAGGCATTTGTTGATAGTTGATTGGTGTTGTACGTATAAGCAGGGAATTTATTTTTCACCTGCTATTTTATGGTTCTTTTGCTAAAGACATATGGTCATCTGTATTTGCATTATTTGGGTTAGTCTAGGTGATGCCCAAATCTGTGCTTGATCTTTTGGAGTGTTGCCACAAGGAGGATTCCATTGACACTGAGTAGCTAATGTGTAGCAAGCAATGCCTCTTTGAGTCATGTGGAATTTGTGATATGAAAGAAACAAAAGGATATTTGATGGAGTTGAACATCCTATCCCAAGACGCATGGATACTCCATTTTTGTTCATGTACCCGTATCCTATACGTATCATACTGGATACCTCTAAGATACGTATCAGTAATTTTTTTTTTTTTTTAAATGTCAATACGTCCAAAATATGCCCTGATGTGGCTTGGATACTGTTGCAACCCAACCCTCAACAGTGAGAGATAAAATTGTAAGAATTTATATATATATATATATANTTTTTTTTTTTTTTTTTTTGGTGGGGGTGGGGGGGGTGTTGGGGTTGGGGGGGAGAGCTGGAACACCACGATTATGCTCATAGGCATAAATTTCCAAGTAATATCAATCACCAAAAATAATAATAACTTACTTGATTGTCGTCAAATAATACATCCTGCACAGAAGCACGAGTTGAAGTCCTTGAAATGCACTCAGAAGCAGGAAGATTCCAAATGGATAAACACCGACCACTGCTACAAGCCTATGACAGTAAGAGTTGATTAATTAGGTCATACCTAAGCCAACTATAATAAGAATTATTCTTGATGCAAGATGATAACTCTTTATACCAAATGTATCTTTGTTTCATGAATTTTGCCTGTAACTCAAACATAGTATATAATGTCATTATTATCAATGTCACACACTTTGTGGTTAAAATGAAAATCTTGCAATAAATTGGTAACATCTTCTCTTATGTGACAAGTAATTTGCTAACTGAGTAGGAGAGAATATAAGCTCATAAATAGCTGAAAGAGTTTCTCCACCACCAGATGTCAAGTATCATAGACACAGTTACACAATAATCATACTGCTTTATACACCGATGACAAGCTACCTGGTACATCAATTATGGGCACATTGAGTAGGGAATTATACTAAGTTGTAACCTCCTATAAGCACCAACTACAATGGTGCTTTATGAGTTATAATGCAAAGTATGAGTATTTTTTTTTTTTTGATAAGTAAAACAACTACATGAATATACAAAGGAAAAAAATAGAAATAAAAGAAAAGAAAAGAGCAATCATGTCCTTATCACATAAAGTCTTACCAACCAGCTCTCACTTCCATCAAGAGCAATGCAACTAACGCATGAGAAGAAACCTTTCAACTTTGTGTTCTCTGCTGGATTAATTACTTGAATACACTTTCCACTTTTGCAATCTAGGTAACACCACATGTACAAGCAAATAAGCATAATCACTTCTAACTAGATTAATTATAGATAATAATTGAGAGTCCAAAAAAGAATTGCACAACAAAATATTAGAGGAAACTACAAGAAATTCAACAAAATAATTATTTTATCTGAGTAAATTTCGGCCTAAATTCTAAATTATTGAGAATAAAGAAAATCAGTTTTACCCCATATCCGTGCAGTCCCATCCTCTGAACCAGTTATGATCTGAAAAATTGAAAAAGAAAAGAAAGAAAATAAGAAAAAGTAGTAAGAGAAATCCTGCAGTGCATCTGTTACTTCAAATGTACTTTGCTGTATAATTTTCAACTATGACAACAGAAGTAATCAAACACATTAAAAAGTGCCCCCTAATAAAGAAATTTAGAGAATGAAACAAACAGTCATTTCTTTTAATAGGTTAAAACCAGGTTATTGGTTAGATTTTTTTTTTTTAATAAGTAATAATTTTATTAGGAACTAGAAGAGCATCAAGTACACTGAGGGTATGCTAGATGTACAAAAATCTAAATTTTGCTCAAAGTTCAGTGATCAATAAACTCTAATAAGTTTTTGAGAATGAGCAAATTCCTGATATAAGAAATGTTTATCAGCTGAAATCCACTTCTAATGGACTAACAAATATAAGATTGTTACAAAAATACAAGTCCTTGACTATCTTGCAGTAATCAGCCTATGGAAATAGGCATATAGAATTCTCCATTTAGGAGAAGGGGGTGGTTAGGGTGTGTTTAGATACTACATAAACATTTTCACTTTGTTTCATCTCATAGTCCAACCCCCTCCCCTTTCCTCTTGCCAGTCCTTTTAAGTTCTTATCTTGTAACTAGCTTGCTCCTTCACTGTTTCTTTCAAGTAATTTTTATTTATTTATAGGTAAGAAAGTTTTATGAAAAAAGACTACTTCATGTATAAAGGACAAGGACAACAGTCTAAAGAATTATAACAAAAAAGTTATATAACAAAAGGCAAAGACTCAATGAACAACACAATGGAATTACTATATGTAAAATCCCATGCACAAGACTACTCATATAAGGAACTAGTGAAAGTTGCCAACAACTAACTCCCTGTGCTTTCCACATCTTTGAAAGTGTGCAGATTTTGTTCCCTTCATATGGTCCACATCAAACAAAAGAAAAAAAAATTCCAAACATCTAACGAATGCTTACCAACCCAATTTCTCCATCCACCTATCAGATCGAGGACCTTTTCCAATAACACCCACTGAATCCCAAAGGATCTAAAAAAAATCTCCACAGTTCAAATGCAACACTGCTATGTATCAAATGATAGTCCACCGTCTCTCTCACTACAACAGCACATGCAACACCAACTCATAATAGATATATGCTACGGTGACAGGGTAAAACAATTAAGTCCTAAACCTATTTTCTAATCTTTCGTCCCTTTCCATCTTCTCTCTCTCTCTCTCTCTCTCATCTAACCCTAATATTTCAAAGATTACAACTCAACTCTTACAAAGTAGGAAACCAGTTAACATGTGTAAGTATTACAAGATTACAAAGGATCCTCCATATCAATTGATAGAATCCAGGACAAGTTAACTAAAGATGGGAACCATCATGATCAAGAAAAAGAAAGAAAAGGCACCTGGTTGGCAGAGTTTCGGGCAACTATACAATGCAAGTAGTCTGAATGCCCCTTAAAAACTACTTTGAGTTTACCCGTTTCCTGAAATACCAATCACAATCATGCATTCATGCTGAATTCAGACCATCTAGGAAAATAAATCAAGAACATTCTAAATCATCTATAAGTCCATGACAAAAATCAATAATTGATATATTCACCTTGGACAAATACATACCACATCCCAGCAATACGCACAAGAATCACCAGAAGCTGAAAAAATAGATCCTCCCTACAATAGACCAACAACAACAACAAAACTTTAGTCCCAAATTTTTGGGGTTGGCTATGGATCCCCCTACAGCAGAAGATACTATATAAACACAAACTCCTTCATAGATAGATATATATTCTATGGGAAAGGTTATATATAACACAAGAACAGAAGAGGTCACAAACCTGTATGTTAACAGCAATGGCATTATTTTCAGGAATTGGAGAAAGAGCACCCAAGGACCTCTAGAAGTTAACAGTAACACATGAAATGAAAAATAGGTAGGTAGTTCGGGAAGAGAAAACAAAAGGAAGAAATACGGTATAATGGATAAAATTGACATAGACAAAGTTACATACTTATGTTGGGGATTCACCAGGTCAAGTACTGGCTTCATTTGCTTCCCTGCTGAGAGAGAGAATAAATCATATCCATAAACCATATTCCTTTAGTTAAACAAAAGCAATATATCTAAATTAGTGAATAAGAACACTTGAAGCAAAAATCAAGCATGTCACATAACTAGGAAGCAAAAAATTATTTTAAGAAAAATGCAAGCACAGTAAAAATGAAACTCTAAAGATGATACAGCGCTTATGGGAGTTAATGTGAATCATATTCTAAGCTATGTAACCAAAGTGGACAAAATGCATTACAGTATTTGCATATCGTCGCAGTTCTAAAATATCTTCCAAGAAGCATATACGGACTTGAAGCAACCTAACAAATTATTAATTTTTACAACCCATTCAAATAGATAGGTTGAAAGTTTACTCTAGTTCTATTGGGACCAAAATTAAAGCCCCTGCATTAGATACCTGTCCATAAATGAAATGCACTGGCCCTGAGGGGAAAAAATGGCTTCGAATTCTTTGAAAAACTTATTAAATATTTTGACACTTATAGAGGGACTGAAGTTTATGACCTTTCTATTTTTTGTTAAATGTTTGGACTTTGGACTTAAAATTCTGATAATTTAGACCAAGTTCCTAAACACTGGTTTTCATACAAATAGTGCCTAACTATTCTAAATTAAATTAAAAAAAGAATTTATATATATATATATATATATATTTATGTTTATATATTGGTTTCAATGTTGAACACTTATCTAGTTATCTTTTATTTACTCTTTTGTATCTTGATTTGTATTCTAAACATCATTTAATGACCATGGATTCACTTTAATATCCATTATTGCTCTTAAATTGATATATGCTTAACAATATATGAAAATAAATGCTTAACAATATATGAAAATAAATATATTTAATAAGTAATTAATACACATATTTTCAATGTATTGTACCGTAGGTTTTTCAAGAAATGTTGTATCCCCATATTCTTACCCGTGCATCTTCAATCCTACCTTTGCAATCAAAGAGCACATTTGCGATCCTTGTACGATTTATAATTGGATGTATCCCTAGGGCAGCAATCCTTCAATGTCAAGTTGTTGATTTCTCAATTTCTCTCTTTGTGATTTGTATTCTTTCAAACGGGATTATAGACAACCTTTGTGTCCGTCTCTTTTCCTCTTTCAATAAAAGTTTTACTTATATATAAAAAAATAAAAATAAAAGACATTATTTTATCAATCTATTTTCCAGGTGCATTGAGAAAAACTACTAGAAATGACAGCATAGTAGTTACACGTGCTAATAGGCACAATACCAACTTCATGCTTTACTACATGACATGTTATTTCTAAAAACCAATAACATAATTCAGTATATTACCTTGCAATGGAATGGGCACATCTGAATTTGTAAAATCCTTCCACCTCCATCCTCGAATCCGACCATCATCACCACAACTACATGAAAATACTTATATAATCAGATATTTTAACACCATAACAACGATTTATTTTCATTTAGATCAGCCAACATGTAACAATTATTAGATGCGTGCTCTATGCATGAGTATTATATTACTAGGGTTCAAGTGATAGCCCAATGATAATGGCATCCTTTTGTTAGTAGAAATTTTTTAGCATTGCTCTTCTTATGGTTTGCTTTAAGATTTTTGGTCAAATAACTTGTCTTTGATGTTCTTGTATTCTATACTTGTTTCTTTCTTTATTTTTATTCCCTAGCTGGTGCATCATAAATTGAGCTGTGAGGAATAATTCATAAAAAAATGTATTCCTTGGCTGGAATTAAGAAAAAATCATGACAACGTATAGTTGCTTCATTTTAGCTTATTCTTTGAATTTAGGAGTAAAATAGCTGAATTGAGCATTGAACTCTTTAATTTCATATTGGTTAAGCTTTTATCAAGTTTGAACTCCATCCAAGCTCTTGTTCACCTTGTCTTTGGAAGGTCTAGGTGATCTTGAGCTTAAACACAATGGGATTGTTTGATAGCCTTGGCCAACATGCGTATATAAGTATTTGATGTCCAATAACTGCTGATTAGATTCTCAAAGCTTTTGTATGTTCTATTCAACCTTGCTACCTCACTTTTCTATTACTTATTTTTTTTTCTTCATGTGTGTTTTATGGGTAATTTATAGAGAAACAATGTTGCTTCAGCGGTGAGACACCTACCTCATATGAAGTGAATTGATATTGATGTTTTCAAGCAAAAATGTTTAAATAGTGGACTATTACCCTCAATATTGAGCTTGGCTTGATTAGGCTAGTTGTGTGAACTTGCTAAGGAACATTGCCTTAACTAATCTCCACTCAAGTTTGAGCTTGGCTGGATTAGGCTAGTGGTGTGAACTTGCTAAGGAACTTTGCATAGAAGGAGCATGCTTGTTTGAAAGCCCTCCAACAATTTAGTGATTTCTTGGGTTCTTTATATCCATATCTATTCTATCTCTTAATTGATTACATTTTTAGTACAAGATCTATAATCTCACATCTGAAATATATTAGATACAAATAGATAATAATACTCATGCTTTTTTTTTTTTTTGAGATATGTAAATAGTGGGGGAGGGGGCTGGGGGAGGGAGCTGGGGGAAGTGGGGTTCAAACAAGTTAGCTATGCCACTCTGATGCACATCTCAAGAAAACAAAATGATGCTATTGTTTTTTATCCCAATAAAAAGGAAAGCAAAATGATGGTACAGCCAGTAACAAGGTAATTCAACATAGATTGATAAAACAATTTGTACTCCATATAATTACCAATATATTTTGATAACCACAAAAAAAATTATATAAGATGCAAAAGTCATCGTTGATACTGTTTGAAACAATAAAGTGGTCACATTCTACACAGCCAATCAATCTTGAAAGTGTCCAAATATTTTTAGTTAAGATAATACAAATTTTAACAAAAGAAAAGTATTTCCCTCAATGTGTGCCATGTTATGTGTGTGTGCATGTAGAGAGAGAGAGAGAGAGAGAGAGAGAGAGAGAGAGATTAGAACTAAACCAAACCTTAGTAACAAGGCATCTTCACCATCACCATAGAATTTGATATCATAAGCAGGTCCATCATGCCCTTGAACAAAGCAATTGGGTTCAGCCACCAACAAGCTACACAAATTCCACATGTAAAAAGCAAATGCACCTAGTCAGCCAGAATCAACCTGAGATTTAAAATTTTAACCAACAATAAATTAGCAATGCATACTTACTGTTGTGTCTTTGTATTCCTAAAACTTTGCTGCAATAAAACAACAACAACAAACAGACAAAATAGATAAATTATTTGAATTAGTAGAAAACCAAGACTTAAAAATGATTGAATAACACTACAGCCGCAAAAAAAGAAAAAAAAAAAAAAAAAGAAAGGCTAATGGTCTTATTCAAATCCTAATTGACAAATTCTCCCAAGAGCCAATTGTGGCTTAAATAACATATTTCAAGCACCACATCTGCATCACATGGGAGACTCCATCAATTGGGACACCAAAACATGACAATTTCATTTCATCTCAAACCACAAAGATATTTACGCACTGTTTGTTTCGGTAGAGACAACATTTACTGGTATTTGGTACAATGGGGGAACACAATTCAATAGATAATGTTTTTTGTGGTCAATGAAAAACAAACCCAAAATGAGCGCAAAACGTCTTCCAAAACCTTACATACTCAACAGACCACCACAAATAATTCCACATCCCAAAAAGAAAGTCCCCCAATGCTAACTTCACTGCAACTTCTCTCTCTTCAAACCACCCCCCCACCCCTTCCCGCTCCTTACTCTCAAATTAAATGCTTTTTCCCTCTTAATTTTTCACACACATTCCAAATTTAATGCCTGTTTTCCCAATTGAGACTTAAAAAAAAAAAAAAA